>NC_082608.1:11092534-11190034 GCF_030936135.1 Gavia stellata | reverse complement strand
ACGTATCACAAGTATTTATCTCTGTATTATTTACATTCTGGCTGGTTTTGTCAGAGGCTAGGGAAGCTAGGTGACACTGCATGTATACATATTATCTTAAACAAAAGACTAGAAGAAATACACACATAGGCCTGAGAAGTATTTGGAAATGAGAAAAGGTTAGATGAGCATTGAGTAGTTGATCCAAATTGGACATCTCTGTGGTGTGCCTGGTGATAAAGGGGCTCCACCCCTTGGTCTGTTACAGAAGCTTTGCACTGAGCTCTCATAAAGCTGGTGGATTCAGCCTCTAAACGGTTCTGTTATATCACTCTGATTCTTGTCCCGTGGTTAGAGGAGATGACGCATGTCTGGGAGTGGCCTGCACCAACATCATCTGGGACTTCTTGGCAACTAGTGTAATTTTGAACTGATGTTGCCTTAAACTGTACCTGGCCACAAACTAACGCAGATGTACTTCCAAAACACATGGGTGGAGTTGTGGCTGTGAATTTGGTATACTGACGCTTTATGTACTTTCTTGTAGTTTTGAAAAGAATAAGAAACGTTGTGCAAAGTCTTTGCTTCTGTGAACTTACAGTAAAAGATAAAGGTTTAGACAACTATTGCAGTGCCTGTAAGAGCAAGTGGGAGTGGCCTTCCCAACCTTTGCTCCAAATGGCTTTTGTTTTTACAATCCCTGAGGGCAAAGGCTACTTGAAACCAGCATTGGTGTTAGCATGGATGGTCTCCAAGAGGTGGGGGAGTCAGAAATAAGGTTCATGACATCTCTCTCTGCTCTGTATTGGCTGACAGAACTAGGCCAGCAAAAGTGGTATTGCCCATCACATCCCTTCCAAGTGTGTACAAGGGCTGTTCAGGGCTGCTTCTCTCTCAAGGTGCACTGAGGAGGGGGCAGCACAGTAGGACATGGCACTCGCATACCTCACCCATTTCAGGTCTGTGTCCTGACTGTCAGAATGTGGCCTTACCTATAGATCATGGTGTAAAATACAGATGCTGTCTTTGTATTAGAATTTGATAATCGTTTGGTGGTATAAAATTTTGCCAGTACAGTGTTCTATCTTTTATTTTAAAACAATTGAGGTATCTAAGCTGGTGCATAGTGTGATGGCTTGGGAGGGGCAATGAAACCTTGTAGTTGGGGATTATCTCTCCAGTGGGAAACCAGGAGGCACCTGGAATGGGTTTGACTCACTCTATGACACCTTTGTACTGTTTGTGCCTGTTTCTGTCTGCTAAATCTTGCATCTAGATATGCTTATAGAGATCGTTGTACTAATGAAGCTTTGTCCATGATACATGGACATGATATGGTTTGCTCTGCTTTTGCTCTCCTAATCCCTTGCTGCTACTGCTCTTCCCCTTTTATTTTGGTGTCCTTCACCATCACAATTTCTTTAGCAAAAAACAAAGTAGCTTGAGGCAGAGCTGACACACAGTAACTAAGGATCCTCACCTTGCCTTTCCTGCCTTCTGAAAAATCAAAGAATATAACACAGGAAAAGCAATACTCCTCACCAGTGTCATTCCTACAGGCTTTTTCTATAAAATGTATCTTTCAGTAGTTACCTGGTTTCTGTGTAGGGATATGTGTAGAGCATCTCAGTTTGGGAATCAAACCTGGATTTACAGAGGAATGTGCAGACCAAGTGAATGGCTTTGTAACTGGAATAAGACATGCAATTGCTGTCTGCTGACTGGTAATAAATTTGAGATTGATGCAAAGTGTTAATATTTTATGTTGCTTACCTTTTTTGTCCTATTCTTTATTTCTGAAAAGTTATGTGAAAAAATGAAAGTTGCATATACACCATAAACTGCATTTCTTGACTTCTGAGTCTGTGGTTGATTAACCCTAATACATATCTATATTAATTTCTCTGGATTAATTTTTCCTGATTCTTTAGAAGGAAATGAATAAATGGTGTTTGTGTAGCTAATCTTAGATCTGTTCTCTTCAAATTAGTGGTGCGTTGTTTTTCATGGAATAAAGATTGTGTATGTGATCTTGCCAACATAAAGGTATTTAAACTGTAGAAATCTTGATAAATAAAATATTAAACAAAAATGTACATTTAACTGTATGTAAGCTGATCCATTAGTCAATAATATTTTTGTGTGATAATTCCAAATTTTGATTATATTATATGACATGAATTTCTGATGTCTTTAACTGAATGGATCTATTCTGCTGCTAAAATATTTGCATTCTTGTTGAGATGCAGGGACTGAAACCTGATGTTCATGTGAACAGCTTAAAAAGTGTACCTTTATATTAGCCAGGTTACCAACTGCAGTTTTGGAAACTCACACCTCTTATGCTTTTGACCAAGACCTGTTTTTTAAATTTAGTTAATTTTTTCTCTCCCTCCCCCCCAATTATATAACTGAAATATTATAATTATTTGCATTACTTTAGTTTGTTTTGAAATATCAGTTTTGTGAGTCTCAAACTAATGCAGCATTCACTATGTTATTTTAAATTGACGTGTTTGTGCACAGAGTACTTTCAGAATCAACTTTGAGAAACTCTCTCATCTTTTGTGTACAAGGTTGACAAGATAATCAATTGCTAGTGCTTTAAACTTTTTTATTTCTCCATTTGTTTTACTGTTTTTAATGTGATAAAATGTGTTACCTGACTTATGAAATTAATTTAAAATCATTAAATACTTAGGAACAATTTTTAAAGCAAAATTTTGCCTACAGTCAAAAATACATGTGTCTGTATTGAATAGACACAGAGGTGTTGATAGCTTGCAGTTAATGGAGTTACATGCTTGAAGGCCTATTTTCTGTGTGTACAGAGATTGTTCTTAAATTATTGTTTTTAAAAGCTAGTCACAGGTGGGGAAAATATGATAGGGAGGGCATTGGCTTTCTCCCAAGTACTTTGTCTGAACATGAAAATCCAATATCTGATGTTTATTTCATTAAAGTAATCTGACTTGTTGTCTAAGAAAATGTGCTTGGAAAAAAGCATTTCCTTTCAGCTTGTGGCTAATGAAATGGAGCAACAGAACACCAGACTAAAGGAACCGAAGATGATAGGAAGTATAAGCATAGCGTGACACTTTACTGGTACAGAATTAGCTTCAGACATGTCACCTGTTCTTCCTTTATTTCCCACAATTTCTTGTCATGAAAACTATGCCATGAAAAAAGAAAGGCATCACTCTTGCAGGGTTTGAACAGATTTTCCTCTTGTATGGTTAGGATAAGGATTTTTTGGATGTCACTCACTGGCAGACAGATTAAGAGCTTAAAATGAGGACTTAACGGCCAAAGCAGGTGAGTGTTTTTCTCTTTCAATGAAACTTGTAAAAGAATGGGTGAAGTTCAGGCAAAGATGCTGCATCAGCTAATAGTAATACCATCCCCGATGGGTAATCAAATAGCTAGAAATGTCCAGCAACAGAACAAATGAAGGACTTGGAAAGTCAACTAGGTATAGAAAACCTGAGTGTTTACTATCGCAGGAAATATACTTTGATAGTTATTTTTTGTGCCCAAACATTAGTCCTTGAGAGTCATTATTTTATGAAAACTTTTATTAACATTTTCAAATGACCTTACCCCCATTGGGTTTTTATCAGTCCTAAGAGCCATAACCTGTTTCAAATATTTTTTTATCTTTATAAACACAATAAAGTAAGCTGTCTTGCACATAGATTTGTAGATCTCATTAGAGATACTTTTTAAAAAGGTACTCCATCTCTTGGGAAGATAATGACAAGCAGTAGTCTTGGCATGCAAAGTTTTCAGACAGGAACAGTTTGTTAAAATAGATTGTTTAATCTTTCCAACATTGTTTTGGAGTGGATGCATTTTCTAATGGCACTTTTACACAGCATTATGACTTGAATGAGGGAAAGACAAGGGCAGCTGAAAACAAATGCAGTGGCAATATCAGTTAGATGGTATTCCAGGTGAAAAAATAGCGAAAGTATTTGCTTAAGATTTCAAGTGTTATCAAAGTCATGCAAGAAAAATGGCAGTTTTAAAACTCATTAAAGTTAACATTTGTCTGTATTGTAAATGAGGTATATTCCCTAGGGTAGTTAACAGCTTTGGTGGCACAAGATGGGGGTAATTTTTCAGATGTACTGTTTCCAATGGGCCAGTGTCCTAAGGCTTTGCTTTAAATGGCCTTTTTATGCAGTAGGATAATGGGCAGTTTGTGCATTGCTAAATCAGCCCTATTTTGTTAGGAATGTTACAGTCAGGGCACTTACAATTTGTCAGAGGAAATGCAGAACATCTCTACAGGAGTCTGTTTAAGAGGACATCATTTCTCGATAAGCTCTTGCTTAGGTCAACATGCAGCACTGCTCTTACACTATTCCCCTGTTGCTTCTGCCGCACGGGAATGCTCTGATTTATTAGGATTACACAAGTCATGTCCTCCGCCTGACTGAATCCACAATGTGGAAATTTTCTCTTCCCTCCCCCTTTTCAAAACGAAATGTAGAAGGTTACTTTAAAGCCCTCTTAAAGTATTTCTAGGAGGACTGTTTCAATGAAAGGAAATACCCGTATGTTGTACAATATCTTTACTGCATAGCTGTATGTTATAAATACATCAGGACTACTGTTGTTTTGGAAAGTGTGCTATTTAAGAGCATTGACTGTATCCATGTTCTATTATCATACTACTGTAAAATGCCTGTGATAATGTGCAAAGGTAAAATGAGAAGATTGTGAACCTAGTGTATGTGAGACAAAAACATCCAGCAACTAATGACATTATAGTTTTTAACTGGAGCATACAAAAACCAAACATCAACAAAAAAAAAAATCCAAAAGTCAAAGTGAGTTGCAGTGATGGGTACTACAAATGTATGTCCTGTCCTGTCAACTTTTTAATTAAATTTCAAATTGTAGCGGCATTTCTCCTATAAAACTAGCTTAATGAACAATGATTCTTTAGTCAAATCTGCTGTAAAAACTACGTGCAATTCAGTGTTGTGTTCATTTCCTATTTGATAAAGGTGCTAATACCCTGTCATTCAGACTACTATTACTAAGAAATTTTGGGGTTGTTTCAGCATTGTGATATTTTAAACTCAACGCAGCCAAGGACATTTTTAATGAAAAGAAGAAAGCAATGAAAAGCCTTAGTAATTTTGTGTTTGATGCCAATTGTAATATGAGAAGTGCAGAAAATATTTTGAAGGGGTCAAAGCTATTCCTCCTTTTTTTTTTTTTCTTCTGTAACACTGAATTTAGCTGTCTGCAGGCATTTGAGCCCAGAATATTCTACCTTCTCTGCTAAGAGATACAACATTAGAGTTTCTCTTAAAAGGCATCTTGGGTGACTGTGAGTAACGTTCCCTGGAAATGAATTAACTCCATTATTCTGATTCACATGGACTCATTCCTTACGGTTTCTTTTTCCCACTCTTTGAACTGCTGTTTAGCACTCTTACTTTACCTCTGTTTTTCTCCCTGTATATCTTCCTGCGATGCTTAGAGGTGAAGAAGGTTTATTTTTTAAAAATATAAAAGTAGCAGTTTGTGCTGGTTTCCCAGATTTGCATGAGCCATACAAAGATCCTTCCTTCTTTGCAACTTTTTATGGTCAGCTCTTCAAGGACTGGAATGATCAAATGAAGAAGGAGATATGGTCCTGGAGCTGGTAATGAGGCAAAATAAAGACGACACGATGGAAATCCCTAAAAACAGGTGTTCATGTCACTTCTTCCCTCTATCTGCTGTCTACAAAGAAACGTTTCTGCAAGCGATGCCACTGCTGAATCTGAAAATCATGAAGGACATTAGTTACCCACAACAGGACAAGCAATTTGTGAGCATTATGGCTGAGCAGATAGCAGGGATGGGGAGGACAGGGCTGAGGAATGGAATGCTGCACCATGGGCTCTGTACTGAGTGGGTATTTCAAACCAAGTACTGTGCTGTACAATGATTAACAGCAGAAGTACCTTCTGCTGGCACTGCAAAGTGGCGTGGTTGCACTTCAGTTTGATATATAGGTAGCTAAATCAGTATGATTAGACTGTGCAAATTAAATTGATGTAACATCATATAAGCATTGCCTGGAGAAGAAAGAATTTGATTTTCAGAAATGCTGGATACTTGCAAAGTTCAGCTGCTTAAGGATTGCTTTGAAAAAATTGAGTCTTTGGTGTGGAGCCTTTGTTTAGCCAATGACAAAGATATAATTTTTAAGGTAAAGAACAGGGAACAAAGAAAGAATTTGTAAGAAGTAAAGGCAAAAAAATTCTCAAAATAATATTTAGACTCAGGCAAATTCTATGAAATGGAATAACAACACAACATGGCAGCTAAAATCCAGATTAAAATTAACTTTAATAAAGTTGTTGGTATTTTTATGAAAGTGTTAAATTAATATTTAGGAAATTGGTATTATAATAGGAAATCTGTCACTTTGCAGTCACCACTTGACATTCAGTTATTTTCAGTTTACTGTTGTCGTGGTTTAAGCCCAGCTGGCAACTAAGCACCACGCAGCCGCTCGCTCACTCCCACCCTGCCCCAGTGGGATGGGGGAGAGAATAGGAAAAGTAAGAGTGAGAAAGCTCATGGATTGAAATAAAAACAGTTTAATAAGTAACATGAAATAAAATAATAATAGTAATAGTAATAATAATAATAATAATAGTAGTAATAATAATAGTAATAATAGTAATGAAAAGGAAAATAACAACAACAACAAACAAGAAAGGCAAGTGATGCAAATGAAAACAATTGCTCACCACCCTCCAAATGATGTCTAGCCCAAGCAGTGGTCCCCCGGCCAGCTTTTCCCCTAGTTTATATACTGAGCATGACATCATATGGTATGGAATATCCCTTTGGTCAATTGGGTCAGCTGTCCCAGCTGTGTCCCCTCCCAACTTCTTGTGCACCCCCAGTCTACTCGCTCGTGTGGTGGTGTGAGGAGCAGAAAAGGCCTTGACTCTGTGTAAGCACTGCTGAGCAGTAATTAAAACATCCCTGTGTATCAACAGTTTTCAGCACAAATCCAAAACATGGCCCCATACCAGCTACTATGAAGAAAATTAACTCTATCCCAGCCAAAACCAGCACAACTGTCCAATACAAAATTATTCTGATAGCCACTATTAATTTTCTAGAGTATTACAAAAGGCACTATTTGCAGTCCTTACTAAAAGCCTTAAAGGAAAGAACAAGTACAAGTACTTTCTTTCCCCCAGAAGTCAGCTCTCAAGGCTGCAGTTAGGGAACTATCATTTTTATATACCATCAACTCCTGTAAAATCTTAGATTCCATTAAAAGTATCTAGTATTTTTTCCCTGTACTTTTGGTATGGAAATGTTTCAAATTCAGATTACTCCTAGATTATCAAGGTAAAAGAGAAAGAGACTTACCTCATTTAAATTTAATTAATGCAATTTTTAACTCTGAGACCTAATGACGACATTAAACTGACACTATCCTTTTTACATCATATCATGTCCTTTTTGCAGAATCATCCAGGTACTTTAGTATCTGTTCTTTAAGAATGCATTTCAGCTTTCCAGGAGCTGTGAAAGCCAATGTCTTCCTTGCCTTCAGGAATGTAGTGAGACAAAAGCTTTTCCTGAGAGCTCTTTGGGAGTACACTTTTTACATGGCCAAGTAGAAGACCTTCCTTTTCAGGACAATGTAAGCTGCAAATAATACAGATTTCAGCAAAGAATAGCACAATATTGTTAGCAGAAATAATAGAAAATTGTTTCCTCTTTTGGGACTGTGTTTAATGAAGTTTGGTAAACCTTCAGATTTACTATGACTTTCATTACTGAATACATTAGTAGCCCATAAAGAATCTTTTCTATGCCCAAAACACATTGAATGCAAACAAACAAGCAGTAGAAGAGCCATTACTGTTGAGAGGTGGCATGAACTCTACCTGCTCTAAATACAAGTTGAAATCTGGGCTATTGGAAGAATCCAGTCAGTGACACACAGTAGCTTTCAGTCACTGAGCTCAACTGTGGAGCCTCTACCTTACATGCTCTATGTTCAAACTTACTGGATTGTAGAAAGCAAGTATAGAGAGCAACTTTAGAAGACATCTTACAGTTATACCCACTGAGAGAGAAATGAAGGCCTGATCTGGCGAAAGGGGAGAGGCAACAATGGAGAATTGAGATTCATTTTCAACAAAGAACATCACATTAATGGGACTACTTATAAAAGTACATCACAGGATGATGGTAAGCGTTAATGCCCAAATCATTCTTAGTTAATTCCAAAGAAACAACCCATCTGTACAACTCAAGAAACCCCCAAACATATACAGAATGTTTAAGGATTCTGCTTTAGCAAAAATAATAAGAAAAGGGATGGATGTGAAAAACAGTTGAATTGAGTTGCAACAGCACTGGAAGAAAAGCTAGAGAGAGAAACGGAGAAGCAGAAGGTGTCAGATCTTTCATCATTTGGTTGTACGCTCCACCATGAGTAGCATAAACTTTTTTTTTTAATTTTGTTTTTGGTTGCATACTGCACAAAATATTCTCTTGAACTAATAAGAATAGTTAGAATCCGGGGCTGATGCTCAACCCAGGGGGAAGAGGGAGTGTCATTCCCTTGCTGTGCTCATCCCTGACCTTGTAGTCTCTGCATTGCTGATAGGCAACTGTAAGAGCTGCCAGTAGTGTCGGTGACTTAACTGAGCTGTACGGGGGAGAAGAAATACAGTGATGTGCTGTTCTGCTGCCTTTTTACTCCTGACACACCCCATATGCTGACATGGTGGGTGGCAGTAGGAGAGCTGGCACATTAGCAGCAATTCATTCCCTGTGCCAGGGGAATAATCTGTTGGCTAGTTAAATCTCATTCCTAATTCATTTCTACTTCCTAGCACTAAGAGGAGAGATCTTCACAGAAAATCCAGCTCTTGGAGTGTGTGATAGTGCAGTATAGAGGACGGTCTGAAGCTTGTGCCTTGAAGCTCTATTTTGAATATTGATTTTAATACATCTAAAAAAACCCACCCCAAACTCTAAATTGTCTACAAGTTGAGTGCATTAGCAATTCTTACGGAAATAATACAACTGTTGTGCATTTGTTAGCTTTTTAGGTATGTATATACAGGGGAAGATTCACTACAACAGAAAATTCAAGTAGGCAAATCAAAGCAGAAACAAAAAAACTTGTTATTTTCTCTGTTAATAACATTGCTTGTTAAACAGAAGCTGGCATAGAATCCCGGTGTGAAATTGCCAAAAAAAGATTGTTAATTTGGCATAAGCTTTAAGTTGTTTCCTTCAGTATCATATGAAAATAAGTAGAATTATATGTCGTTTTGTGATTTGTACTGCTACTGAAAAGGAGGATTTACATCACAAGGAAAATAGGTGTGCATCATCAGGGGAGTTCATGTTCATCTGACAACTGCAGGACTTGGCAGACAAATACAGTAAACTTGGAAGCAAGCAGCAGAGAAAATATCCTGCAATGTTTTGCTGGAAGAAGCAAAATAGAGCAGAATCAATCATCTTTTCAATGAGAGTTTAAGGTGACTTGGGCCTTGCTCTTAGCTCTGTAGAGGACTCGTATACCCTTCTTTACTATGTGTAAACACTTTTCTTCCAGCAGGGTTGGTACAGGGCTCCTCTTTTATAACTGAGACCTCCGTCTCCTCGGGTTTATTACCCTTTATAGAGTTACAGAGGCTGCTGAAAAAGGGGTGGTCCTCGTTGCCTTTGAGCAATCTTGGTCTGCTCCTTATGCTTCAAACTGTACTTGATGGCTTTACTAGTTAACCCAAGAAAGCTGCAAAACTGAGGGGAAAAAAGACCCTTGAACAAGATAGTTATTAATTGACCCTTTTGCCTTATTGTAATGCTTTAAGTATCCAGATGTATTTGGTCTTACATTTTTTTTTTCTTCTAAAAAGCTAAATGTATGTTTCTTTGTATCTCTCTATCTATGGATGACATAGAGCTCCACTGGCAATAGTGTAGATTTTCTACTCAGTTCAGCTTGGATGTGTACAAAGATGGTTCTTTACACCTACCTTGTATATGAGGGCTCAAATGAGAGTAATATCATGAAGCATGTGGACTAAATTCCTGACTCCACCAAAGTCAGTTTGGTTTTCACTGTTGGTTTCATTTGGACCAGGATTTTAACTGAAGTTAGCTGGAGATAGGATGTTTTTTGCAATGGATTCCTGGTGCTGAATTCTCTTTCTTCACATCTGGAATAAGGCTACAGATAGCACAGGAGTGCAGCAGAATTCCAGGGATGGCAAAAATAAAAGCACTTTGATAGGATTAGGACAATGCAATAGAACGTAGATTGGTAAGGTGGCCTAACACATTAGCACCTCTGTTCCTCCCATAGCTCCTCTTTGCCAGAAGCCACTGCCATTCTGACAAGGGTAGCAGAAGGGAAAATGTTACAGCACTTAAATTATTTTTAGTTTACAATCAAACATGTTAATTTAAAAATAAAAATCCTCCACTGGTAATATGAAGTGGGGCAGCTGCAGAACAAATTTTTCTTTTGCCACAAGTGTGACAACCTCTGGTGGAGAAGCAGAGAGGACAATTTGAAATTATAGCCTCCTAAACCACTCCAAAAGGATTTATTAAAGGATGTTGGTCAGAACCAGAAAGTGTAGTTGTAAGAGCTGTTATTTTGTACAATGGGAAAATTCTGTTTCTGAAAGAATTGTTACCTTTTTCTTACGTATTTGAAAAGTGAAGATAGTGGTCTTGTGTTGGGTAAAGAGAAATCAAGAGTTTGTACCAAAAGAGTTCTGCAGATACAAAGAAGTGCTAAGTATTTTTGATTAATATTGAAATCATTGTTAAAGGGGAAAAAAAATTAGAAAGAGGTATAGCGAAGGAAGAAGGCATCTTTGAACCTAATTCTGTGCATTGATGAATAAGATGCCTTTGGTACCTTCCTGCTGACTGGCATATGTAGTATCCAGGCTAGAAATATAAAGTCAGAAAATAGAACTGTTTTGGAGAGACTGTTACTTGCCTTTCTGCCCCTCAGTGGATTTGTGTGGTTTTTGCTGAAATTCACTGTCTGCTTTATTTTGTTCATTACCTTGTTCTGTGCTACAGAGTGAGAGAGCAGTAAGTTAACAGACATAGGGACTGAGGGGAAGATGAAGGTAGCCTTCTTGTTCCAAAAGAAGTGGGAGGTGAAGCAGCAAAGAAGACAGGAACACTGATTCAGGAAGATAACACAATAGCTTAAAATATGGAGGACAAGAAAGATCCTTAAAGGTAAAAGAACTGACAAAATTTCATAGCAGGCACTAGTGAGAGGTGAGAATCCAAGGGAAACATCATGCCATGTGAGAAACAAGCTTTCATTGATCACAACATGCCATGATGTTTCCATGATAGCACTGTCTAGGAAACCATTAACAGTGGTGAGAAGAAAATACGATATCTGACAACTTTTTGTTTTAAGAGGTACACATTAAAAATACATCTAACATATGGGACACAAAGAATCTAAATAATGTTATTAAACTTCTGGTAGATGTGAATCTCCAGGGATGTTTACATATGCTTTTGAAGAAAACTGAAAAACATTAGATTTTGCATTTCCAGGCTTAATTCATCATTTTATTTTGTTCTGTTTAAAGAAATATATGCAGAATTATTAAGTTACTCAAAATAAGACCAAAATAGAAGACTGAGTTTTATAAACATTTTACATATTTGTGTTTAATTTGTTGAAAATAGTATAAAATCTGCTCACATTTGGCATCCCGAATACAAATATTAGGAACCGAATCCTCTGATGCAGTATAATTTTTAACAGTATGATTTAACAGTCTTCCAAGAGATATTGTTCACACTTTCATTTTAGAATAAGGAATTTTGTTTTAGTATAGGAAAAATAATATGTATGCATGTCTTTGTACCTTAGGAACTGAACTGCTGTGTGTTAGTTTCTGTGCACGTCTGCATTCACTGCAGAAGAAAAAGAAAACAAAGTCCCACCAACAGGATTTGATTTGGAAATACATTTATGTAGCAGGCACAAAAATTTAGGCTGGGAGATCACAGTGCGTAGAGGGTCTTTTACCTCTAAAATATAAACCTTCTATCTTCTAGCACAAGAGGGTTAAATGCAGAGCTTTTCAGTTGAGAAAATATGCAGTTCATGTGAAAGGTTTGATAGCACTATATACCCACCAAAAGCTTAAATGTGCCTGACTGGTTTTATGGAAGACAGTAAATTAGTCTTTCCTTTACCTCTGACAGGTGAGAAGCAGTTCTTGCATGACCGGTGGCTATCACCATACATCCGCTACCACACAGGTGAGGCTTTCAGTTTCAAAAGGATGACTGGTAAGAAAAACAAGATGTCTTTCCTGGTTATAAATTTAACTCTTCTATGATTAGTCTGGGCCAATTAGGACACCCCTGGGGTTCAGACTATGGCTCAAGTACAAGCTTGAAAGCCTGATTAGCTGAGGTCTCCTGATACTTGTTCTTGGTAGTAAATGCTGGCACATATAGTATTGATTTTCATTTAGATATCTTAATGTTTCCAGACAATCCTAGCAGATGTGGGCTGAACTCAGATCTACGAGAGTGCTGGGCTGCAATCTGCAAGCATTTTTCTTGCCATTTTGTTTCATTTTTCCTAAACTTAACTGATTTGGAATCAGGAGATATAAATGAAAAATGCAGAGTTTGCCTATCAATCATGGCATGTACAAACATTGCTACTGCCCTTTTCTAACATCCTATTACCACTGGGTAGTTGGCTAGTCAAACAGGAATAAAAATTACACTGCAAACATCATAAGTTAGGCTTGATTTGTTGAGCAAGAAGCCTGACAATTCTGTAAGAGTTATATACCTCAGCCTCGCTGAAAATCAGCCTTGTTATGGCTCTGGTACGTCTATAAAGATTGTTCATTTCATATAAAACAGCTACCTGCACTGAAAGGCCTGAAAGGAAGAATGATGCTGGTTATAAATATAGAGGAAAATCTATTTGTCTGCCCCTTCGTGCTGTTAGCGAGTCACACGATGCAGCCCTTATGCGGTTCCTAGGCAGCAGGGGGAGTTTTCCATGGCCACCTTTTGCTTTCATCTTCTGGCCTGGACCGAAGCACATCATCTCTCTTTGTCATATGAGATAAAGCAATGAAGTGTGACCAGTGCCACTGCATTGCACTCTGCCCACCAGGAGCACGTTAATGATAATGAAAAACTATACTGCACCACATTTAAACTAAATGTGAGCGTAAGGCTGTCTGTCGGCAGACTGGTATAACAGTTAATGTCATAAAAGATAAATAGAAATTATTAGAATTGGCTTGGAAGGGATTTTTTATAGAGCAGGGTTGTATTCCTTTAAAGATACATTATCAGACTGTTAAATCTAATTTCAGACTACTGGGCAATTAAAATGATTAACATTCTTTACTCATATAGTTCGATTCATTAAAGTTTTAAACACCCTTTACACACTATTTATGTTGAAAATAGAGAAATAACATGTTAAAATGTCTTGGATCATTAATCATTCAAATTTGCTGTATAACCACTTTCTCAAAACCTTAGCACCACAGTGAATATATACGAACCTCAGAGGCATTTTTGAGAGGATGAACAAAATCAAATTCCATCCCCCTCCCCCCGACCCCGATATGTCCAGCAGACCTTTGGTACTTCCCAGGCCTTTTGGTTTTGCAAGAAAAATCAGGCAGAAAAGTCCTAAAAGACTGTTTTAAAAGTTATTCTGCCCAGAGACTTGTACAAGTCTTAGCTGTCTTCACCTGGGGGCTTGTTCCATCTTTGGTATTTGAAGGTAACAGCATGGATGCTGTTACTGAAACTAATAGGATCCCCAAGTATAAAGTCTTGAGTACTGAAATGAAAATATAGTCTGACTCTGGCACTTAGTTTTCAAGTGTGTCAGATGGAATTTTGTATTATCTACTGACAAACAAGTTTATTAGATGGATATAAGAAGAGATCTTCAGGCTAGTAAATGCTGCCATTAGTTAGAGGTGAAACACCCACTTCCCTTCTGCATTGGCATTTCTAACAACCTCTGAACACTGTGGGAAGAGTCATGAAAGTCAGTATACAATGTGTGACAAGGCCATTATAAACCATATATTAATGCTGGTCTTTTGAAAATATTAAGTCTGCAGGCTTTTTAGTGGTTTGAAACACTGTTTTTTTTTTTTCTTCCTGTCCCTGCTGAAAATGCCTGGGCCTTTTTGAAAGAAATGCTGTAAATTACAATGAGCAGTTGGAAATAATCTAGACTGTGGTCCTATATTCTGGAAAGCCAGATTATTTTGTTTGCCTGTCCCTGGAAGCAATGGTAGAACCTGTGGCCCATGAACTGCCTTGTATTGCACGAGATAAGAAAGCTCAATATTTGCACATCAGAAGTTCAAAGAAGCATGCAGGGCTGCAGGAAGCATGCTGCCTGTGTCACTGAGTGTCCTGGTTCTCAGACAGGCCGTAGGCCAGATATGCTGAACAAGTGTGGTCATTACTCTTTCTGTGGCACTGTTAATAAGAGGAAGAGGTAATTATAATTAGCCTCTTTGAAATCACCCAGGGGCTGAGCTGATATGTCAAAAATGTAGATGGTGTTAAACACGAAGACGCAGCTATATTTTCCCAGCTGGCAGCATGATCCTAGCACCAATACCATATTTAGTATGCTAGGGTCTTTCACTTTGAGAATATGAGGGAGTATCCAGACTCCCTGCTAGATGCCTATTTCAGGAGCCGTGCGCTCCCTGGGTAAACAGTGGAGAAGTGGCTTCCTAATTTAGGTATTCTGGATTAGGCCCAGTTATCTTACAGACTTACTAAGGAACACTGCCTCCTATTTTATTCACTTGAACAGGATGCCCAATTCAGTTAGAGACAACTGCAGTAATCCTAGCGTCATTAGTAAATGATATATTGACAACAAATGTGTGCCCAGTCAAGTGGCTTGCCTTCCAGTAAGATTTGACAGTATGAGAGGGTCAACTAGCTATAGAGGATCCACACAACTGTTCTGGAAGAGACCATTTTTTACCTCTTTGATTTGCCAGTTCCTCCCTTTGTTCCATTACTCTTATTCTCTGTGTAAGACTGCCTGACATAACGAGTGGCTCACTATGCAGAATCAAACCATGCTATTTTACAGTACATTGTTGTACTGTATCTGATGCAGTTCTAACTCCAGACAATAAAGGGAACTGTCAGCCTCTATCAGTGGGGATGTTTCTAATGCTGTTCCATCATTCATTTCAAGACCAACACGAGCAGAGCCTTTCCCTTGAGAGACTGACAGCCGTTATCATCTCTGCAATACTATAAGCTTTTGCTGACTTTAGGGAACAGAAATCCCAGAGGTACTCCTGAATTTCACGTCAGTATATGGTGCTCTAAGCCAGCCCACCAAATTGGGCATGCAGAGGCACTGTACCATTGCAGAATAGGGCGGATATTTAACAGCTATTCAGATGAATATTAAGATCATACTACTTTCAAACAATTAATTTGCTTAACTTTTTCCTACCCCAAATCCAGATGGAGGGAGGCAAGGTGGAGAAATAGTCCTCTTAACTTGGACTGATATCACTACCTGATTTCTTGCTGCTGTCAGCTATGTCCCATGTCTGTGTCTTGTTCAGAAGGCTGGGACTTCAGCATATTCATGATCTGCCTGGTGTCACTGTGGTAATCATGACTCCTGCCTCCTCCTTCCAAACTTTTCTTCTAAATTTGGATGGCAGAAGGTGGGGTGGGGGAGGGAATCTAAAGGACTGAAAAGGGATTCCCTATTTGTATTAGAGTAAGGAGAACAGGAAATACTCCTATTGCATTGGTTTTATACACCAGAAATTTACCCATCGTTTTGATTTGTGACAGAGTTTTGGCCTTCAAGTTGACCCAGCTGTGTTTGGTCACATAGTATCGGTACCAATTCTGATGCCCTGAGTACCTTTGCCTAAGCTTAGCGCTCCCAGGGGTTGTTGGACTTGTTTTCCCACGGGGCTGCAGGTGAGTTCTACTGAAATGATGAGCCAGAAAAATATACTGGGCTGAAAATACAAACCCAGAATACCACAAAACTTCACAGATATCAGTGAAATACAGAATACAAAATTTAGTCCAGGTCTTTGCCTTTTCTATTTTGCTAATAATCAAAATTATATAACATGGGAATGACTGTTATTGTTGGTATATCTGGCAAATGATTTTTCTTTTGAGTTTTTTAGACTTCTTATACCTCCCATTGATTTTGATTATTTACTGTTTGACAAGGGGAACACAGGCAGCCCATGCTGTGCAAAAGATCAGAGGTGCCTTCATTCCTCAAGGCTATTGCCTTCTTTAATTCTTCAGTGTAGGATCAGTGAACTGATTGCATTTTCTTCTGTTTGACACTTTATATTTCACATTTCTTCATCAAACTGTTGTAACATGCTCTCTTTCAGAGCAAGCTGCTCTAAGAATACAGCCTTTTTGTCCTGGCCATTATTATAACCCTTTGGTGACTTGTAACAGCAACTTTCAGCCACTGTCCTGATTAATCGCCTTTCAGTTAAACTGGATGGAGTTTAAGTATCTTGTTAATCCACTTTCTGTGCTTTTCTTTTATTGGTGTTATATATATTTCATATTTAATCATCACATGGTGTGACTTGAGGGCAGTTGTTCTTTGATTTTTTTTCTTCAACCAGGATAGTCTTACAGGCCTAAGGGGAGATTTTTTAGCTGCCTACTGTATGCCTAATCTGGAAGTACAGAGCACAGATCAAATATTTGCAAATACAAACAAATAAATGTACAGTCTATTTGGGCATGTAGTTATGTGTGTGCATTTTTGAAAAACAGCTCCTTGGACAGACATGTTTTACAATGGTGAGAAAGAAGCCGAGTGATATGAGTGTTGAGTCTTGCTACTTTCCAAGGGATCTACTTTCTATTAAAAAAATCACAGAATCACAGAATGACAGGGGTTGGAAGGGACCTCTGGAGATCATCTAGTCCAACCCCCTCGCTAGAGCAGGTTCACCTAGAGCAGGTTGCACAGGAATGTGTCCAGGAGAGTTTTGAATAGCTCCGGAGAAGGAGACTCCACAACCTCTCTGGGCAGCTTGTTCCAGTGCTCTGCCACCCTCAAAGTAAAGAAGTTCCTCCTCATGTTTAGATGGAACTTCCTATGACCAAGTTTGTGCCCGTTACCTCGTGTCCTGTCACTGGGCACCACTGAAAAAAGACTGGCCCCATCCTCCTGGCACCCACCCCTTAAGTATTTATAAGCATTGATAAGACCCTCCCTCAGTCTTCTCTTCTCCAGACTAAAAAGACCCAAGTCCCTCAGCCTTTCCTCACAAGAAAGATGTTCCAGTCCCCTGATCATCTTTGTAGCCCTTTGGTGTACCCTCTCCAGCAGTTCCCTGTCCTTCTCAAACTGGGGAGCCCAGAACTGGACACAGTACTCCAGGTGTGGCCTCACCAGGGCAGAGTAGAGGGGGAGGATAACCTCCCTTGACCTGCTAGCCACACTCTTCTGGATGCACCCCAGGATGCCATTGGCCTTCTTGGCCCCAAGGACACATTGGTGGCTCACGGTCATCCTGTTGTCCACCAGGACTCCCAGGTCCCCTTCCACAGAGCTGCTCTCCAGCAGGTCAGCCCCTAACCTGTACTGAGGCATGGGGTTATTCCGCCCCAGGTGCGGTAACCTACACTTGCCTTTGTTGAATTTCATAAGATTAAAACAGTTAATGTAAGTATCTAAAACAGAAAAAACAGAAGTTAGTTCTGTCAAACCTGACTTTAGGTCATGGTTCCAAATATTTTGATCAAATAGGCTTCTCTCTCCTTTTCTTTATTATAAGATATGTTATATAGTATATATTTCCAGTGACTAATGTTTGTGCTGTGAGCCCCTGTAGATGAAAACTTGGGTGATGTTAGATCAAAGTCTCCAGTAATTTCATAATTTCTTTATGAAGAAATGCTTGTTTTCAGCTGTAGTTGGCATCGGTCTAAATGAATCAGTAAAATGGGATGATCTCAGCTCATATAAATAATAGCAGCCTTCTCCTGTTAGAAATGCCTTTCTTCTGGAAAAGCCAGTTGTCCCACATTAATGCATTTCTAATCAAAAACACTAAGCCCCATATGGTATTTTTTAACACATTTGAGAACCCTGGTTAAGACAGAGTTCTAAATGTACTGGAAACCAAAGTTCATTGTTGTTCAACACTCAAGAGACTGTACAAAGAGTATATCCTTGTATTTCTGTGTTATCCTGCTTATTAGTTTTATAGTACTGGGTCTCATTCTCTTTCCTCCTCCCCTTTCTCTGCTTTTTGTGAAATGGCCTTCATGTTACCGTATTACAAGGTTTATCCTCTCTCTCCCTCTTAAACATAATGAACATGAGAAAAGGTCCCTGAGGCATAAACAAAAACCAAGAGGGGAACATCCCAGAATACCAAGGGATGGTGAGGAAGGAAGTCCACAATTGTTCAGACTAACAAAATACTAGAGCTTAAGATAGAGCTTGCCTATAGAAATGCTGCTTGAAAAGAATTTGTTCACAGTTTTGTGAAAAAATATCTTAAAAGGTACTTTTATCTTATAAGGTATTTTTGTTTCTCTTTATTGTTTAAAACAATGGTATCTGATTCCTTGGAGTCATCATTAATTGATTTGCCAAAATCTTATATGATGGCAGTTAAGGTAGAAAACAAACATGAATTACTACAGTCAATGTTGTATATTCTCATGCTGTGGAGGCCTTTCAAAATCTAAGTGCATCACAAAAACCTGCATTTCAGGTTTAACTCTGAATTTTTACTAATTTAAAGCAGATCTTTAGCACAAGTTGTGCTACAATACATAAAATAAAAAAGTTAACATGGTGTTTTCTAAAATTTACTATTTTTCATTGCAGAATCATATAAGAATGTAGGTTAGAAGGTCAGCTAGTCTAACTACCTGCCCAAAGCAGGGCCAGCTATGTGAGGTTGCTCAGGGCTATGTAGAGTTCAATTTTGCATATCTTCATGGATGGAGATTGCAGTCTCGCTGGGTCCTTGTTTCAGTATTTGACCACCCTCTTGTTAAGTAAGTAAATAAATAATCTCATAAAATTTTCCCATGTTGCAACTTGTGTTCCAGTGATATAGAAGCCTGAGGGTAGACTTCTCAAATAATACCAGAGTAAAAAATGCTCACTACCTTGACTCCCTCCTTGTCATTAAGTGTCCTGTGCCCTTTGATCAGTGGGCCCACGTTTTCTTTAGCCTTCTTTTTGTTGCTATTGTACTTAAGGAAACCCTTCCTGTTCTTCCTAACACCCCTCACTAATTTTAGTTTGATTTTCCTAATTCCATGTCTACATTCTTGGGCAATGTCTCTGCTTAGTAGCCTGTTCCCCCTCTCACCTTCTGTGTGTTTCCTTTCCACATCAGCAGAAGTTCCTTGTTCATTCATGCTGGCCTTCAGCCACACTTGCCTGAATTCCTGCATGTTGGAATGGACCGCTCTGGGCTTTGAGGAGGTTTTATGTGACAAAAAAATTTCAAGAATGGGGAAAAAATAAAATAATAAAAAAAAATCAATATTTTGGTTTCCAATTCTGGCCTGGGAATTCCAAGGTAAGCAAATGTATTTCTGCATATGTGTTAGGAAGCAAAAATGCCCTTAATGGCAAATTTGGCAACAGAAGAAGAAATGAAAGGGAATGGGGAGTGGTAATGAAAGGGTTTCATTTCAGCATGCACAATTCAGAGCTTGAGGAAAACTGAGAGAAAATGATGAATTCTGTCTCGAGGACCTATAGTTCAACTGTTCTTCCTAGCAGAAATAGGCCTTGTACAGAGTGATTGTCTAGCTGACAAACAGTTCTGTGTTACTTTGTTATACTGAACATCTTTTCCTTCAGAACTTTTACATTTATTTTTAATCAGAAGTTCATAAGGAAAAATAAATCACTGGGCACTACACACTGCTTTTTGACAGAACTGTATCCATTTAGGTGGAGGATAGAGCTTACCTTCTTTCTGGGTGTGCACGACTTTTAAATAGGCTAAAACGGGCAGGATGGAAAAAGACATTATCAGAGGCACACTTAGAAAGAAATACCTGTCTGAAATTATTGTTCAGCACACCTGGAGTCTCTTTCAACTCATATGGGGCTACTTCCCTCAGTGTCAGCACCAAATGGTTATTTCAGGAGCATAACAGAAGCTAGAAATTTAGTTAGAATGTGTTCACACGCAGAAGGAAGACCAAGCATGCCAATGTGCTTCCTCTAGTTAACTTAAATTGCCCCTCTGACCCTGCAGTGCTTTTCACTGATGTACTGCTGTAACATTACTCAAATGACATTTTGTCATTTGTTGAATGTTAACCTGCAAAAATGCTATCTTTGCTCCTTTACTTTGAGACAGGATGACATGCACTGCAGCCCCCAGTTGTTGGGGGGTAATTTTATGCTCTTTTTCTGACAGACAGGATTCCAATAGCACCATATGTCAAAAACTCCAACCAATTCCAGTCATGTACCCATACCGTCCAGCTGTCACAGCTATAATTATTGAAACTAAAGCCCAGAGAAGTTTGTAGTTTTGGAAATGCTCTAGTCTCCTTAGATCTTTACTACTGATATTATAGCTGATTAGGACCCTGCCAGCCTTCTGTTGGTCTCTTGAAAACTGCTGTAATTCTCATTCATCATGGAAGCTAACCAGCTGCTCCAGAGCCATCCCCTCAAATGTGTTGCTTGATGCTATACTTTGCTGTTGTCCTGACCTTGATACTTTGGATGTTCAAACAAAGGCTACTTATTATGTTGGAGTTGATACCAAAGGATCCAGTTAACTACATTCTGCACAGAAAAATGAAAACTTTTTTATGTCGGTACCTGGTGTCACTGTGAAGACTGCTACTAATCCACACTCATTTCTCGGTCATCCTGCTATATTTTCATGACCATTCAGGTGAGGGAGTGAGAGGCAGTGACCTGTTGACATATTCTTTAGCAACTGCCTTTTATTAATGAAGAAACTATTTCAACAAAAGCGATCACCAAAAAAAAAAGCAGAATTTGATATTGCTGGTGAGAAAGCTCAGAAATACTTTGAACATTGGAAGAATATCAAGGGTGTTGTCATGCAGATCTCTGGCTCCCGTTTACAGGCAGCAAGGATGATGTAGATTTAAAAGGCAGACCAGATTTTTCTCATTACATGTAAGAGATTATCCCAAATGGAAAACAAACTGTCTCTAATTTATGGTTAATTCATAGTTTTTAGATACCTTTTAATGGCCAGATTGGGAAAGAATTAACAGATTTAGTCCAGTGGACCTTAAGGTCCTCATTGTTTCCCAAATCTCTCGGTGCAGGATCTTGTATTTTCTCACTAACTAGCTCTTGGCAGTAGCCTGAAGTCAAGAACTTCTGGACAATTGATTACACCTGACCCTACTTTTGGGATTCTTGGTAGTGCTCCTTAAAGTGAGCTGAATAATAGGTGAAATGCAACTGTTCAGTAGGAGACTGAAGGAGAAAAAAACGGGAGTCATCAGTCAAAGATCTCAATACAACTGGATGACCAAAGACATGGAAAGAAAGTAAACAGAGAGAAAAACAACTGGAGAAGCGATCAGCATAAAAGCAGCAGGGGGAGAGATGTAAAGAGAAACACGACACGTAGATTGTATCACAAACAAGAGAGCTGAGTGAGACATTGAGCTGGTTATGTCAGCAGTGAAAGACAAGCCTGAGCAAACGGTTTAGGACAGCGAGCAAAGAATAAGTGATGGAAAGAGTATTTTGAAGTGCTGTACAATGTTGGGTATAAAATAGATGAAACATTTTTTCAGAAGTTTCTCACTAAAAATGAAGGCGAGAATACATCTTGGAATTCTGAGACATAGAAAAAACTCAGTAAGAAACTTTAAAGAAAAAGGTGAAAGCATAGGTGCAGGGCTCTGGCTAGCACGCAGTGAACATTGAGTAAAACACAGCCTGTTCTGAACAACAAGACTTACAAAAACCATCCAGGACTGAATGAGTAGGGGAAAGTGAAAGGAATACAGATCATCTTCAGAAAATAATAAGGAAGAAATGCTTACAGAATGTATGAGGAGGATACAACAGATATTTTTATGTGATTTATGTAATAAGAGAGAAATTGGTGTGGATGCAATATAGCTGAATCTACTAAAATCTTTCATAGTCTTGAAAATAGGTTTAGCAAGCTATCTGGCATAAAAGGCATATTTTGGGAGCTCATGGCCACCAAACCCCTTAATTAAACTACTAGAAGACATTTACAGGAAGTTATGAATTGCAATTAGAGAAGAATCCAATAGAATGGATTTCCATGATCATGGGAGTGGGACAAGCCAGGTTGCTGTTACTACCTTTGTTCAGTTTAGGGTTGGTTTTGAATTCAAAGATGAAGTGAGAAGGGGGAAGAAACATACTGTGTGAGAAAACTGAAAAAACTTAGCTTCTCTGAGGATATTCATCTTATGGCTTCATTAAAGAGGCTCCTCAGAGAAACTAAGATCCGTAAGCAGAAATTCAGACTGAGGTTAAGCATACAGAGATAAGGAATGAAGTTTGAGACAACTTAAAACGCACTGTTAAAAGACAGTTTGAAGAATTTCAGATAACTGTTCTTTTGCTTTTGCCTCTTGTTTGATAATAGTGCTATTTCTTCTTACCAAACTGAGTCTCTTGCTTCAGTAAGATTATCTTCAGTATAAACTTTTTAAAAAAGGGAATGTGTGGGAAGTAGCACCCTGGAAAGCTATACGCAGAGCTTTCATACTTAATCTAATGGATCTAAGCATGTCTTAAGCAATGTGGAGAGGCCAGCTTAGTTGAGAGTGCTCTTACAGCTGATGGCTAAGATACCGCTACTGGTTCATAACAAGTTTGAACGCAGTTGTGCGTGTTTGAATGTTCTCAGTGATGTAGATGTCAAGTCCTTTTCCCTCTAGTTATATCCATCAAATAATTGGGAAATTTCCTAAAAGCCTTACATCTATGTAAATGATGTAACTGCCCACTTTGCGTCTACCGTGTGTAGTCTGGGAGACTGTGGGGTTTTTAATGTTTTGATTTAAATGAAAGTTGGAAACAATTGTAAAAAGGGCTTTGGTTAATTAAACGTAACTTTCTTATCTTTCTTGAATGTCGTAGCTGGAGATCATGTAGAATGTGCTTAATTCTCTGTTGTTATATAGTATTGCCAAAACAAACACAAACTTAATAGAGCAGTACTATACGTTGCCGTAGGAATGCTGCAAAAAAGTTTAAATATGGAGCTCACTGACCTAGTAAGTACTATGTTGAGTTGGATATGGAACCTTTAATTGCATGCAAGAAAAAAATGAAAGTGATTTCTCTGATTTATTGTAACTATGCTAACTGAGGCAAAGAAAGTACCCAGCTCTCCTAGGAAGCAATAGATTTATGCTTGTTTAACAAAGGTTTTATTTGCTTTTTTAATTATCTTTAATACTTAAAAAAAAATCTGTCATATGACAATTTTTAATTTTCACTTTTAGACTGTTGAGCTGGCATGTAAAGAAAATGCTGTTCTTCCAGATACTTTGAAAATTATTCAAAGACAACAATGCTTTTATAAACTTTATCAAAAGTTTTAAAAGAATGGTAGCAATAGTCGTATAATTTCAATGATGGATTGATACCTGTCTGCTTTGTTAGGAAGAATTGTCAATTTAGTCCAATTTCAAAATTACCTTAATGTTGATATAGTTGCAATTTTGTATTTTTTTAAATAATAGCATGTAATAGGGTAAAAAAAACCTTCAAAAGCCAAGAAAATAATAGTTTTTCATAAGGCGATACTTTTTTTTTTTAACTGACAGTGCAGTACAGAAGTCTGCTAGGCAGAAGCACACCAAACTTACTTTTATCATTATTGCTATTATTACTGTTTATTCCAATAATGTACTTTAAATTTACAGTCTTGAGTATATAAGACTATATGTGTAGCTATACATACTTATTATTTGTGGAAGGTATTAGTATTGTAAATACATCTTATCTTTGTTATGAGAGTGGCATTAATAACAGAATTTCATAAATGCTAATATATAGTATGATAATTACAAGACTCTGAAAATACGGTGTATTGTAGCTACAGATGTTCACAAATGCACATTGTGTGTGTGGATTGGGAGGGGGAGAAGGGCTGTTTTGTGCTTAGAATGCTTTCTGATGCATAAATATTAGCATTAAATAATTCTGAATACCTTGTTTCCTAAAAAGATTAGTAGCTCTTCTCTATGTGATAAATTGTGCAAGAGTTATTGTTCATACCAGTCTTCATACTGTATTATTCGGTGTGGCTTTAAATAATCAAGTCCAAATTATGCTCAGCAAGCTGTTGGGAAAGCTTGGAGGAATCTCAGAACTGAAGGGCCAGTTTGTGCCCTGACTTACATCCTGTGCAAATGCACTGGCTTCGTGCTGGCTGTAAAAGATATAAGGTGGTAAAGGATTTAATCTGTGGCATTTATTTTTGACTTAGCTTGGTTGTATTTCTTTTTTTTTTATTTTTTATTTACTTACGATTCCATCCTAATGTAGAGGAACATCATGCCTATGTACTGGTAGTTTGTAGATAGCAGTGTTTCGCCCTCTTTTACTTGGTATCTCAAATTTTACATGGAACTCTTATTTAAAAAGAAAAAAAAAAAGAAATCTACATGCTTGTTTACCAACACTCCAATTTATATTGGATCATATTTGGAATCACAAACTTTGCACTTGTAAATGTTGCACAATAATATATATCCTTTGTATAAAACATAGTTGTTATTTCATTGTGGCCATATATTTGTTTCCTTAAATCGGTAAGTACATGCCAGTTCTTTTTTTGTGCATCTCGATTGTCTCATCTCAATGAGACTTTTTGCAGTCCACGTTGCTCTGATTTCAGAAGACATCCTACTTGCTATTCTGCCTGTAAAATTATAGGCACTGGGGAGATCGGCTGCGTAAATGTGGCTTCACCAAATTTGGTTTGAATCACCAAAGATCCAGCCAGCTATTGCAATACTAAGTATCAGTGTATCATTTTGCCCGATTTTATATTTCTCCCTCTCTGCTAATTGTCTAGGAGTGACTTCTTATGCTAGAAAATAGAGAGACTGGAATAAGTGTTCTTTGGAAATATGAGTGTCATCTTGCTGTGCTTAGGTATTTTCATCTGATTTTGTTCCCTGATGACTTCTGCAGCAAGAAAACCTCAAATTCTGGGTATTGTTAAGTGATTGGCAGAAAGTGACAAAAGCAAAGACAGTCAGGCATAGACCTAGAATTAATTCAAGCTGTGCAAATAATTTAACACACCAAGTGAAAGAGGTGAACTGAGCAGTTTCCACTGAGTTTAAGGACAAGATGAAGAATTCCACTTTTCTTAACAACCGTAGGAAAAAAAAGTATTTTGTAAGACTATCCATCTTACAGTAATTAGACCTAAGTCTGTTTAATAAGGAGAGTGTAAAGCCAGATACTGCATTCGCCTTTTTTGCTGTCCTACCATATACCTTGTGTATCTTTACTGATCAGGTAGTCCCACTGCACATGGTGGTTCATCATGTGGGAGTGGACTTTGTGAATAGCTCCTCCTGAATTACTTTTTTACTAGTCTGCTTTCTGTACTGCTAAATGCTGACAATCCACCCTACCATTGCTTAATACAAGGAAAATACTAATAATTTAAATGGCAAAACCAAAAAACACACAATGTGTCATTGCTGTCTAGTCCCCAGATCCTCCCATTGTTATTTTCAAGTGAGGAGGATGCTCACCCCTACTCAGGTGCTAGGCTGGAAAAAAATGTTAACTGACTGGATAATAGAAGAGAGTGAACTGAGTTATGCTACTATTCAATGCTTGCTACAGTTTGTTTTCATAACAGTTTAATTTGGCAGTAATTGAATTGGAGAAGCTGGTTTAGAGTGACAAGAATCAGAAAATAAATGTATTTTTTTAGCAATTAACGACTTCAGAAATAACTAGCTTAGAAAACCTTGTTGGCTTTAACCATTCCCTTCAGTCAGGGTTATTCTGTTTGTCTCTTCTGGCATTTTGTGTTTTCTGGGCATTCAGTCACAAGTCTGAATATCAGAGATTTTGGCAAAATTGTAACAATCTGAAATATTCACTGAACCAGCAAATACAATGAGTAAAACTACTAGTAGATATAGACTAATAAGAAAAATTAATGTGGGTCAAACACAGCTATGGTTAACCTCTGCAACTTGCCTAAGACATATAGTCTTTCACTAAGTGATTGAAAAAAATTGTAATCTCCAGCTGAAATCCTATGCAAACTATAGTGTGCAAAAATGCTTCAAAAAGGACAGTAACCTTTGTCAGCCACATTATAGAAAAGCAGCTGGTGAAAACAAGAACTTTGTGCTTTCAGATCAGGGTCTCTTTTCACCGCTGTAATAGTTTCCAGTGCACTTTCAAAGAAAAGGAAAAGACTGTCTTCATATCCTTGATCTCCACCAAAACCGTGAACTTTGTCTCCTAGGATTCCTCCTTAAGTGGCCTTTAGAAATTTTTGCATAACCTTGCCACATCTTCTACTCCAGTTGTTCTCTCATGGCCTTTACTACTCCAGACTAAGTTTTCTGCCTTCCCAAAGAGTTAGAGAAGAGAGAAAGTG
Source organism: Gavia stellata (assembly GCF_030936135.1). Classification (NCBI taxonomy): domain Eukaryota; kingdom Metazoa; phylum Chordata; class Aves; order Gaviiformes; family Gaviidae; genus Gavia; species Gavia stellata. The sequence continues at coordinate 11,163,341 of NC_082608.1, read as the reverse complement.
AATTTTTATAATCCTGTTATAATGGAAAGGTTGACCTTAATTATTGTCACATGAATGACTTAATATAGGAAAAATTAAGTACACAATGAAATTATAAAATTATAATGAAATTATAAAATTATATTTTATTCTGTTAAGTCCTTAGAAAACAAGCATTATAACTTAAAAAAATGCAGCAAATAAAGATGTTTACAGTTAGTTATGTTGATTCTTTGCCACCTTCCTTTCTCCTCCTTTTAAAAAAAATACCCCCCACAAAACACCATTTTAGGCAAAAGCCTCAGTGCCTAGACTTTTAAACAAGTGCTTTATCCTTGAAAATTAAAGTATTTTCATGTAATCAGTAAATTTTGTTATGAAACTTTACAGCACCTATATTAAACGATAAGAGTAACTACTATTTTGAAATTCTGAACATCTTATAATTAGACCAGCCTTTAAGAAATATTCAGAGTTAAGGCACATTAGAATGTATTCCACAACACGGAGACAGCCCTGACAAAGAAACATTATTCTTAGATTTACAATTAATTACCCTTATGTCTATACCTTGCATTCAATTTGCATATCTTAAAAGTGCTGTAAATTTCATAGCACTCCCTTGTTATTTAAGATCATTCCGCTTTAGTAAAAGTTTCAACAGTGATAACTTTCTCTTGATTATGTAGTTGTGAGGTCAATAAATCTGGCTTTACTTTGCTCTACAATGTTATAATTTTTCTTTTTTTGTGTGTTTTTCATTATTTTGCTCCTTGTTCCTCCTGCCCTCTCATTTATAATCCCCCAAAGAACCAGTAGATAGAGAAGTCTGGCTAGAAGACGAAGTGAGTGGTCAGATTCTGAGATGTTATCTTTTTCCCAGAACGCACTGGTACTGGGTGTCTGACATGTTCTATACATCTTTCTTGTGTCAACCTCATTAAACAAATACAACTTGATGTATAGCTCTCAAGAAATGAAATTTCATGCAATGAATTTGCTTTATTCCAGCTTGTGTTCCTCCTTTTTCTCTCTCTTTCTTTTCTACTTTGGGAATGATTTTGTGCATTCTTGGTTTCAAGCATAATTTTACATGGCAACAATTCATAATTTTGTACTCTGAAATTTATCCGTGTTTTTCTGGTATTTAAAGAAATATCGATGTTTTAAGCTCACAACTTGACATTTCCTACTTTCTAAACAAGGAATCGTTACCACTGGATAAGATGTGATATACCATTCAGAATGTGGTTCAGTATGTTTCCTTTGGTCAGATTCGTACGTGGATTTTCTTTAAATAGTAGACATATCTGTTGCAACGTGCTTGTTGTAAATGTCGTAGTATTCTACGGGTAATTATGTATAAATGTGCTAGAACTGTGGTTTATGGTCTAATTCAAGGTTAACACAATATCCTGTAAGCCAGAAGGACATGGAACACTTTGCCAGAATAGTAAATATTACGCTTATTCTTTTTTTTTGTTTTTTCCCCTTCAGCTTAAAAGAATTTTAAAAAGAAATATATTTTCAAACTAAAATAAACCTTCTTTAATGAGACTATATATTATTTACAGAAAAATGCCACTAAACTCAATTAGTACTGGTCTCACCACTGGGTAGAATTGAAGTTGTTGAATATTTTTTTTTTAAATAGTTCATTGAAGTCATTTACTGAATCTGGGGCAATATTCTATTTTTAATCAAGTTTAAAAGCATAATGTATGAGAAAACAACAACACACTGTATAGATTTTTGTAGATGCACTGCTGTAAAAAATACATAGACAAATGCATAAAGTTTACACCCATCTTCTTTCTTTTACTAAGAAAAATTGTTTGAATGTTATTTTAAACAGGTAATTCCTTCTTGCTACCCCTCCATATTATTAACTAGTAGCTTATTAGAGTTATTTAAAAGTTATTATTACAGTCTTTTTCATTTAGAATTTTACTGTATAACACTATTATTTAAAACTAGTTTGCTGGATAACAGCAGCCATCCAAAACACTGTCTGTTGTTCAGAAACAGAAATAATAAAATATTGGAAAGCAGAGCTATTGTATTAACATAATGATTAGCTATACTTCGTATCTTAAACAAAACCTCAGTATACGGTACTTTTAAATGCTTTCTTATTGAGCGATCCAAGCATTGTGAACTGTAAAGCTGAATACATACATTTTCAAAATGAAAGAATCTGGGTGTTTTTCCATTGGGACATGATGTTGAATTACGTGAAAGAACAGGGTGCAAGATTTAAGAAATATATTCATTTCTGCTTCTGAATTTCTCTCAGGCCTTTTAATATATAAATAGTTTTGAAGATCTAAAGTAACTACATTTATCCTGATTTTTATGGGCCCAATACAAGCAAGTGTTGAATATGGCACTATTCTATTTGATTATAATATAACATTTCTATTAAAATGATTTTTTAAAAACCTTCCCAAAATTCCAATAACACTATTTCAAGGAATATAACATGGTAGTGGAGATTAGCTAGCCCTAGAATACCTTGGCAAAAGTGTTCAAGTAGCAAGAGTTTTTCTAGTCTTATGTCCTATATACATCTGTTAAATTACTCGGAGATCTCATTAAATAAAGCTAATGTACTTGTAAAACAGTAGGGAGAGACAGTATATCATTGTAACTGTTAGAAAGAGCCATTCTGGCAAGGAGGGAGCCAAGAAGGCTAGGTGTATGCTGGTCAGTGTAGATGTTTCTAGGCCATAAATCTTGGCCCTTTCCTGCCTAGTTATTGTGTATTTCTTTAGGTGAGAGATTGATTGTAGCAATGGAAGATGAATTTGCCCATAGACCCTTTCTTTTTTTTTTCTTTATACTCCTGATGCCTCGCCAAGGTGATAATGCTTTTTTTCCTGCAATCATTTGTTTCAGATTAAAAGCATGAAACTGCATGGAGAAACACAAGAAAGCTTGTCTCTGCAGTCAGGCAAAGACGAGGGCATGAAGATGTATAACCGTCCCAGGTGGGAGAAGAGTGCAGTTTACCCCCTCAGGATTTGTAACAGGTTTGTCTGAAGGAGAATGAAATAGGGTAAAATTTGAGAAAGAACCCCGGCATTTCTTTATTGTGCATTTTGAGTGTGGTATTTTGATTTTTTAAGTATTGCTGAGTTGTGCAACAGTGCTGCTAAAATATTTCTTACCTGTCTATTTACTGCTGAGCAAGTCGCATAAGAACGACAGCCCTCCGTGTTCCCTGTCATCATCCCCCCGCGCCCGCCCTGCCGTTTATACTAGATACTGAACATGGAGGGGAATACTTTTCATGAATATATATAGATGCTGAATTTATAAGGATAAATATAGTCACAAATGTTGTACAACATGTCAGGATATCATAAAAAGCAGGCAGTTCTATATAAAATACTAGCTTAATCTTGGAGATTTTAAAGCCTCATTAAAATGTGGATAAAGTCCATATATGGAATGGCAGCATTCAAAAGGTTGAAGTTGTATATCTGTGGTGCAGAAATTTTAACCGTTACATTTGAATGTCAATCGACTCATTTGATCGCAGATGACACTAACATGTAAAAAGTTAAGACGATATATATGATGAGATGCATCATATGTATCATATAACCCAATAGGATTTGTTGTTTAAGGTTTGGGGAGTGTGATGAAAAAGCTTGGCCCTTAATTTACGAAATCTGAGGTTCTAAAATAGAGATGATGATATGAGCATCTCATAGCAATCAAATTTTACATCACAGGACTTCCAGGCAAACTTTATAACTTCTGCTAAGAAAAGACCTCACTGCTTATCTGGGCAGAGAGACGGGGTGGTGCAGTGGCCTTTCCCTGTGCTGAAGGGGCGATGAGAGAGTGCGGTTGTGGCTGTGATGGGAACCTGGTTAGAACAGAACAGGCATATTTGAAAAACAAGAGGACGTGTCTGTACCTACTAGCAACTTTAACACTGAAAATTGCAAATATGCAAGTTCTTGCATGTTTATGTAATATAGTTGCTCTAGCTTTACAGATTTCTTTTTGTCGTATGCTTTGCAGTTTCTTTTTACTAAAAGGTAGCATTTGATCCCGCTTGCATTGTTGTTTGCCAGATTTATGATAATCTGATAGTAAGTTGTACACATCTGCTTGGCAAAGTTATCTGGTAGTAACAAATACGAAGATTCCAAGTGTTTTTTCACGGAGAAACTTTGAAAGTCAAGCAAATACTTTTATCTTGACCTTTCTGCAACGCTGCCCCATATTCACTAGTTGTCAGCACATGTTTGTCTGGAGTCATTCGTCACTGCCATCCGTCACTCCTCTGCCATTCCCATCAGTCCCATTATCTGGGATCAGGAGAGAGCTGAGGATGTAGCCTGAAGGATCATTAAACCTCAGTTTCCAGGTACTGCAGGTAGTCCAGGTGGTCTGTTGTTATTTATAATAAAGAAACAACACAGCAGAACTGCCTGGCAGTGGCCCATGAGGCCTAGAGAAAGGACGGGCTGAGGGATGTCATCACTGAAGGACAGCTAAAAGTGGACTTTCTTTCTCCCACACTGTAAGCAGAAAGGATTTATTGAACATCTGTTCAGTACATGGCTGGGAAGATTGATTAATTTAATTGCTCACACTTTGCTTAAGTAACATTTGAATACTTAATGTCAGGTTTGAAGGATATTACAACATATACTCACGCACCTTTTTAAAGAGGCAGAGTTTCTTACTGCTTTTTGTGTCTTTCAAGGAAGTTGAAACGCATCCTGAAATCTAGGTCTGGAATGACTGGAGCAAGTGGGAAAAGCTGCTTCCTTTCATAAAAGTAACTAGGTTTTTTTCATGTTTTGCTCATTGTGATAAATCATTAACGTAAAGAGGCTGGATCATCCTCACTGAATGATGGTAATTTTCCTTCTGGTATCCAGGATAGAGACAGTTCAGTGTATTATATATTTCTGTACCTTTTAACATAATATCGTGGTCATATTGAAGGGAGAAGAAGCCACAATAATTTGTTGCATGTTCTATCTGGAGAGGGTATCTGGGAAGAAATTCTTGAGATCCTCTTGAAGGACCCCACCCATGTCCTATGGGAGAAACATGCAGCAATGGAACATTTAGTGTTGCTTATTTCTATAGTTTTTATACATCTGGTAGCTTCTTAGCTGCATAGCTCTGAAAAGTTTATCAGCAGTCTGACCAAATATGATGAAATCCAACTGAAAGTTTTAATGGGCACTGAGAGTAGCTGGCACGAAAAACTAAACCTTTACCAAATATACCACAGCTAACCTTATTTTTAGAACAGCAAACATTGATGTTATTGCCCGTACGTCTGGTAGCAATGTCTGTGACTACTAGCAAATGCTTATTGTTTAAAGATAAAGGTTTTGCTGCAGAGTAGAACCGGCTTTGCATTCGTCACCATCAGATGTTAAACTGAGAAAAAGCAGACTGATAGATAGTGGTTCATGTGCAAAGACTGATTCTGTATGATTTTTTTTCCACCCTAAAAGTGATTTCTTTTTTTTCATCCTCTGTGCTCAAGTAAAGATGTTCTTTGATCTCTCTGTACAGCAGTTCATTTTAAGTCTGATATACAGTCAGACATTCTATTAGATACAAGGTCTTTAAATATTTGTCTTACTTTGTGTGTAATTTGCTTTGGAACTGTTAGTCCAATAAATAGTAAATGATACTGACTTACATAACCATGTATTTTTATTGTCAAACTTACCGTATATAATGTTCTCACAACAATGCTTAACTCTGAGAGGGTAGGAATTTAACACTGCTACATGACTAATTTACTACCTTCAAACATAAATAGGAAAGCTTGGAGAGAAAGGCCTCATATGAAGCTGCATAAAACAGAGCAATAGTATCATGTAGTGGTACTTAATAATGGCACTGGCATTTTGTTAGCATCTCTACAAGAAAAAAATTGTTCTTAGAGAAGGATAATCTACAGTCAAATCTGATTGAAGTCAAAAGAAACATTGGCTGATTTCTTTGAAAGATGCCCGTCTGTCCCTGAATTTGACTGTACACAATACATCCTGCAACAACGAGTCAGATTGTCAAGGCCAGAACCAGGTGCCTATGTTACTTGTATCCTTCTACATCAGTCATACTGTGGGGAGCAGACAATTAATTCTGGAGCAAAATTGAAAGTCAGAGGCAGAGTGTGAAAGAACAGAATGACAATAATAAAGTGCCCCTGCCTCACATTAATCTCCCTCACTTCAGGGCTGTCAGAGGCGGCCTGGCGGTGACTAATGCCAAGCTTTGCATACAGTGGTCACAGACATGAGCAGCATGCTCCCTTTACAGCATCCGCGATTCGCTTTGTTGAGTTTTTGACTCCTGCGGAATCATTGAAAAAACATAGCCGCTGGTCATAGGTAGCAGGACGAAGTTCCTTCATCATACACCTATTGATCGATGGGCAGTATTCCCGGGCTTGGCTTTAAAAAAGAAAAAAAAAAAAAAAGAGAGAGAGAAAAAAGGAATCCTGACAAATGCAGGGAGATTAACTTTTTGAACGGATGAGCTCAGCAGATAAGGGTTAATAAGTTTAGCTTTGAGGAAGTGCATATCATGTGCAAGTCCAAGCATCAAGACAAAATGATCTTGCACTTCTATAGACACACTAATCCATTAACATTGCAAAAGACTTTGATGCACATTTGGGAATTGTGTTCCATTGATTTTATTGTCATCTTTTTGCACAAATAGTAAATAGGCTAACATTTAAGGAACAGTGTAATTATTCCCGAAAAGCAAGACATCAATGTAAAGTTTATTGTTGTAGACCAGACATTTTGACAGGAATACTGTAATATCCCAGAGGTGTCACTGGGTTACTGAAAAGGTTAAAAATTGGTGCATTGTGTCGGAGAAGAAAGGCAGTAACAACAAACAGCATTCAAAAAATCACAGGCACTTCTGCAGGAAAGTGGAAATGTGTCATGTAACAACATACAGCTTCTGTAAGTGGATTGCTGCACTGAAGAAGAAAGTGAAACACACCTAATGAAAATGCTTCCGCCACTATCAGCATTTCAAGGCGCTCTCTCATTATTTAGATTGCAAAAATAACTTTCCTCTCAGGTTCTTTCTTTTGTGGTATGTGAACCCCACACATGCTGATGTGTTGTGGAGTTTGATAGGGCTGTGTCTGAAAATTTCATTTATCTTCTCTGATAATCGTGGGAGAAAATTCCCACACGGGACTTTACTTGCTAGACTATGCTGTTTTTTCCTTACTAGCCATGTGTATGTATACTAAATCAGGAGGACAATAGTATTTTTATAGGGTCTTACTTGACAAGGAGAAAAGTACTTGCACTCTTGCGTTATAGCTGACCGGCACAGAAGCATTCATTAGAATCTGAATGAGAAGAGGGAAGGGATATACGGCAGTTTATTGTATGTAACTAAGAACAACGTGTTTTATGTTTAAGTACATTGTTGTTTAGCATTCTAGAGGACTAGGAAGGAAGTACATAGGTCCTCTTGTATACTGAATATACTATGTTATTGGATCAGAAATTGAATGTATTTACAGTGACATTTTGAGCCTCATACACTGTCAAGAACTGTAGGTTTTTTCTTTTACTAAGCAAATTTATTTCCATTAACTACTCCTAAATCCCAGTTTTGACTTAAAACATTTTCATAGCATTTCTGATATTTTTTGCAAGCTACTCAACTGGATATATAATTGTCTATTCTTCAGGAAGATAACAGGAAGTATAAAAAAAATCTTCATCATGAGCTATCAGTATGGTTTGAATCTGGGAACCTGAGTACAGATCTTTAGTGCTTGCTTGAGCTAAAGGAGGAAGTCTGCTATCTGGCAGCAGTGACTTTTATCCTTCATTTGGATTAGCCATTTCATGAGTTGCAAAACATATTTTACAAGCATTGTACAAAAGCATAAGGTGAAATATGCATATGGTATGTGCCAGACATTTCCAAGCATATTGATATGAATACATTTAACAATATGTCAGTCACTCACCTTGGGGCTCCATTTTAAATGTCATTCTAAATTCTAGGTTATTTAAACTGAAAACAGTTTATGGTAGTGGTGGCGTTTTGGGAGGCTGGCGAAAGGACATAGAAAGAAGCCACCTTGATTTGTACATTATTTGCTAGGTCACTCCCTAGGGGTTGTTATTCAAGTTCCTACTGGCAGAAAGAAGGAAGGCTTCAGTTTTACACATGTAATACTGCTGCTTTCTCACCTAGCAAGTTCAGACCTAACTTTTTCAGTTTGTTCATGGTTAGTCCTGTTCTCTGGTTCTGTAACCATCAATGAGAACAAGCAATGAAATCCCAAGACTGATCTCAACTGCAGACCCAGCAGAGCTGCCACTAATAAGTGGTGAATATGGCATTCCCTACTTTATATCCAATTCTTTTGGAGTTTTTCAAATGAGGTGGAGATGTGGTTTTCAGAGCTGTGTAAAATGTTTATGTAGCATGGTAGTTCTACTAGCTCTGGGAAGAGTCACAGTTGGTGAGCTGTCAACCAAAACAGCATTGTTCAAAAGTTTTGAATCAATAACTGGTGCATGAATCCTGCACCCTCAGCTGACCTAGATGTGGTAGATCTAATTACGTTAATGCTGAGTACTTTTAAATGCTTCTTTTTCATTGTCGCCAATACGTTTATTCTATTTCTTTTCAATTGATCAAAAAAATGTGATTTCCCTATCCTCTTCTTCTTTATGTAAGATCTCTGGCTTTCTTGCTCTTCTAAAATAAGAAAAAAGCTACACCTAGAAATTCTGAGGTTTTTTTTACAGAAACCATGAACAACTTATGTATAAATGAAAAAACAGCACTTCAGTTGTTCAAGAAAACCAGCATTGCTGTACAGAAGAAAACTAATGAATTTTGCATTCTGCGTGCTGGTAGAATATGTGAGTTCTGCTGACCTCAAATCACTCTCTGTTTAGGAGGCTAAGAGGGCAGAAAACTGTTCCCAAACTTCCCACTGAAGGTGTATCATCCTGCAGCATACACAGCCATTTTGGCTACTGATGGGGACATACTGCTGATTCCATATTCATAACATCTGGAGAGAATTCAGGGCACACAGACTGGTTTCCCTTCAGCCAAGACGAAAAAGCCTGAATTCTATCGTCCAGATTGGAAGATTAAGAGGTGCTTAGCTGCCCAGATTGCGTTCCCACTTATATGCACAAAATTGGGCCTTACTATATTTATGTATCATTTTGAAACAGAGAGAAATTAATGCAGTTTCTAAAATACTGTCCATTAAGGATACATATAAAGAGAAACTCTATAAAATTTTGGAAATTAACGTATTTGCAAATAAGTACAGTTTTGCAGTAGAACATGTTAATACTCATAAAACAAATTCAGGAAAAGTTGTATTCCTTCAGTGAGTATTCTTACTTCACCATATATTACCATGCCATGTCCAACTCATATGGGCACCATTTTGGTACGATCCATAAAAAAGCAGCAGCCCTTTTCTGCAATGGGGATTGTTCCCCATATTTGTGACATAGACGATGCTAGTTGCTTAAAGTGGTGTCTTCCCACAATGTCCTGTTCACTGTTAAATTATGTTTCTGTATTTTTTTTTCTTGGTTACAGGGAGATGTAGTGAGCCCCTAAAAATGTAGCCAGCTTTTGAAGGAAAGGAAAAGCTTCCCTTTGGATATTATTAATATGTTACTGTTGCTTATGGTACAAATAAGGGAGATGTCACACGATCTTGTTGGAAACAAGTAGTCTTTCTCTTAACTCTGTTTCAACCACTTGTTTGCAGTTTTCTCCTTAAGCCCTTCAGTGTGGTTTACAGGCAGCAGTCACCACCAATATGCATTTCTATTGGACTTTTCTCTGATTAGAAAGTAATGAAGAACACAGAAAAAAAATCTGAATTGCTAAATATTCATTAAATAAGATGTCAGATCTTAGGATAATTCAGGTCGGAAGGGGCCTCAGGAGGTCATCTGGGCCAATCTCCAGCTCAAGCTGTTACTTCAGTATTTATGACTGGCCTTATTTAAGCACTCCTGGAACTCGTCTAAAATGCTGAACCTGGTTCTAACTCTACATCTGTTGAAGCTATGGAGGTTTACCACTGAGAGCAGGGTTCATCTTAATGGTAAGCACTTCTTAAATGTCTGTCTTCCATCTGCCTTTGAAGGTTGCATTCGATATATTCTCCCTGTAACCTTAGAAGACTTCTTCTTGGGTGTGGATACAGCAAAGACAGATTTGTCTTTTCACTCAGCTTTAAAAACTTTAACTATATTTGACAACATTTTTTATTGAGCTTGGCTCATTCTCTCACAAGGAGAAAGCATGCAAACTTTACATAGAAGTGGGCAGAAAATTCTGGCTACATTTGTTTGCTATAGCAAAAGCCAATTCACTGAAAGGCAAGCCTTACACTTATTCTGTTGAAACTTGAACAGAAAAATATGTCTAGTGCCCAGTATGGAATTTTGGATCAAAATGGCAAAGGAAAATGCAGAAACAACTGCAGTTTGAGGCCCAGAACATTTATATGGATATTGCCTATTTGGATTTCTCATCTTGTTTTCTTGTTCACTCCCGTGATGTCTCCCTCAGCCCCACAAATTCAGCTTTCTCCTGATGAAATATTTTTGAAATTTCAAATATTTTGTGACATGGAAAAAACATTTCATATCCATCTCTAGAACATCTAGATATGAAACCTCATCTTACGTGGGCTGAAATCATGCTTCCAGAGAAGCAGCATGTAGCCATGCTTATTTGGTGACCCCATATCATCCCTGGAATATAGCAGAGGAGACTGCTTAGAACAACATATGTTAGTATTGAGTGAATTTCATAGTCCAGGCCCTGCACTGACACACTTCCATCCATCCCCTGCAATGCATACAGCAGGAGTATTCCATCTGCTTCTAATGAGGCATAGGGGGGGAGGAAATCTTATATATAAACAGCTCCCATGTCACTTATATTTTTATTGAAGAACATCTTTGCAACAGTATTTGTTTGTGACAAGGATTTTTAGCTATTTGTTTATTATAATATCTGTGGATGTTGAACAGAAGAGATTAGCCAGTTCCTAAACCTGGCAAGCTCCTTGGCTGAAATTTTCCTGTACTTTGAGAGCCGGTTCCAGACCACAAATTCTTGTTGTAAGGGTCTTGCCTATATTCTCCAAAGTACAGATGATAATTTTGTATGTACCTATTCTATTATAGGAGTGATGCAATTTTAGCTAGATTTAACTCTAAACAAAGACCAAGCTGTTCTTTATTTAATTCCAGTTGTAAACAAGTTATAGCAAAATATAAATGGAGGATGAAACAAAGGAACAAAAAATACCACTTTGTATAGGCTTTCTTTTTAAATGTAGGCTTCCTTGTACAATAGAGCACTGCAATGTTTTTTGGAGGGAAATAATTTACTGTGATGTGTATGAAATGGAATTTTGATAGACAGAATAAGCTGCTATCCAGTTCTAAACTATAGATTTTCAAGCAGATTGATGCAACAAATTGTTAGCAAATAGCAGTTTGCAATTTGATGCTAATTAGACATAAGGCAAATATGTGCCATGACAAATTAGCAGCAAACCATACTGAAAAGGATTAGCAAGAGCTGGCACAGAGACTGCTCGATTTTGCATACTTCCTTGTCTTAGTCTAGGAGGTCTGAGCCAGTTTTCCTTCTCTGTAAATAGGAAACCAGAGCAGAGATCACAGGCATGCTAGAATGCCTTTAATTGCATATTTGAAATGTTTTAACTCTCTCTTAATCCCATGGAGGCTTTTCTCCGTACCACCAGCTTTATTATCCTGGGAGATGATCAAGTACTTTATCCATTTACTATTATAACTAAATACATTATGAGGTAAGTAACTCACAGGGTTATTTACTTTAGCAAGTCTATTGTACTTATAAGAAAAAGCCCCATTCTTATTCAAAACACCTTTTCTTAACTTCCTGAAAATGCATTTTTCAGCAGATTCAATTATTCATTTCATTAATAAATTAATTTTTGCTAGAGGATTATCACATTTCTTTATTGATGTGCACAATGCCCTTGTAGTAGTTAGTCTAGATCAAACTCGTCGCGATATCCAGAAGTGATAATGCAGTTGTGCTCTCAAACCAGGGTGAAGCAGGCTGGCAATTTTTAACCCAGTTCTACAGCCATGTGCCTGAATACGATCATAGCTGTAAGTACGACTTCAGATCTAAAGCAAACTGCTCTTGCATCTTTAAAGGGTGAGATAATTTTGTTAAGATCAAGAATGCTAAACAAGGGCCACAGCAAAAATACCTCATTATTAAATTTAAGCAGCTTATTCTTTATTTATGTTGTTGTTTGTTTGTTTGTTTGTTTTTTTAAATTAAGAGTTTCTGAAGTAAGCCATCACTTTCTCCAAGCTTTCAATTCGTATTTGCTGATATGTGCTTTCACAGTTTGGATATGTAAAATGACATGTTTATACTTCAAGGAATCATTGGGTAGATCAGAAGTTCTTAAATATTGTTTCTTTTTCCAAATCTGAGTTTCTAGGGAATACATAATAATTGAACTTATTAGCTGATGTAAGATGGTCGGTTGTCTAGAAATATATATATTTTACATTCCCAACATTCCTATGTCCATATATGGATCAAATAAATTGTTAGAAATAGTTCAAAGGTGCTAAAACATTATGTGGTTAGATGTATACACACATTTCAGTTAGGAGAAATAAATGAAGTGGGAAAATAAAAGGATATTATGCACAAAAGACACTTAACTTCTTTTATAAGTCTTAGAGAGAATTCCTCAGACAATTTAAACCATGATCAATAACAAGTTTTGCCACACTGCTGCCTTCACATATAAACAGTCTGATAACACACTATTAAGGATTTACAAAAAGGCAATGAAAGTACTTCTACTGTTTAAAAAAAAAAAAGAGAAAAAAGGGGAAAAAAGAAAAAACCCATGCACTTCTTGTGATTCCTGAAGGCATTTATATATTATTCACATAAAGGGCATGTCCTGTAAAAGCTTCTGTGTGCACTGAGGCCTGGAGAAGGTCTTACTAGTATTGCCATGCTGTCTCTCACCGTGAATGTTTTCTGCTCCCTTTTGCCAATATTTTTGCCCACTTGCCACATCACATCTGAAATTCAGGCAATGATCTTTATACCGGGGCAAAATCTTAGAAAAGTTAATTGATTGTCCTCCTGGCACAAAGATATATTTCTTTTTTGTTGTCCATGAAACATACTGGTGTGGTGTTCCTGGTAGGCAGTTATTTGCATATATTGAAAGAGTGTAGCAACCCATGAATTGGCAAATTTAGGTTAAAACCAGAACTAGTTGAAAGGGATATTGTTGGGAATTTCAGGATTAAATGCTATGTATAAACGGTTATAATTTCCTAGGGGAAATTCAGTTCTAGTCAAATCTTTGCACATGGTATCTTCCCTCACAAAAGCATCAGAAATTTTCTGCCAGTAATGTAGCTCCAAAACACCCTCACTGCTCAGTTCTATGACAGCTTTTCTGACAGTGCCCAAGCAGATTTTACATATTCATCTAGATACACTGTCAACCCAGATATTGCCTCTGTGAGCTTTGCTTATCCTTGCTGCAGTGGTGGTGCTGGCAAATCTTGATGTTAGAGTACAGATGTTTAAACACACCCTTTTTGTTTTGCTAGAATTGCTAGGTATGGACACTCTCGCTCTTCTGATGAGCTTCGTTATGGCCATTAGGGTGACGCCGGTGTATCTGGGTCATTCAGTACCTACTGACTGGAAAACTGATTTCAGACATGCTGAGAATCTCCTCGGAGCTGGTGACCACTTCATAGCCACCTTCCAGTTTTAGGCCTCCTTCAGCTTCTGTAGCTAGGGGGTTGCTTTTCTGAGGGCTGGGCTTGAATTTTTGGTCTCTCCTGGTTTCTCCCAAGTGGCTTTGGGAATACAAAGTGGTTGTGAATTTTTTGAGTGTAAATTTGTTTCTAAGGAAGAAATAAATTTTCAGGGGGAGGAAAATAAATATTTTATGAAAATGAAATCTACATAAATATCTTAAACTGATGGAAAAACACACACACACAAAAAAGGAGAACACTTCTTCTGTGGTTTCCTGCAGGTTATTTCACCTGCCTTGGGAAAAGATAGTAGATGTTAGAGCAAATTCATCCTGATAAAGCATACATATTTTTTGACAAATGTATTATCTCTATTTAGATCATGGGATTAATAAGATACATTGTCCCCAGGAGAATGCGTGCGCTCAGGGAGAACCTCATTGACATTGCTGCAGAGAGGTAAGTTCAGATTTTCAAAACCGTTTTCTGAGATTGTGGAGGCAAATTTTGTGTATTTGAAACCATGTAAGTTGGCATTTGCATGACAAGTTGTGACTGACTGTACATTTACCGAAGTTATTTGCAGACTTATTTGTGTACAGATGTGAATGATAAATGCAGATGTGCTACAAATTTTACTTCCAAAGTTCTATTTGTTTCTGTTGCATCACTGCATGTGGGGATGAGAATGCTGATGTGTTCCCTGCTGTGTGCCCTGTTTAAGAATAATTTTGACAGTTTTACTTTCAAATCATTCAAGTTATCCTTATCAATATTATTGGTGTTTATAATACAAACACTGTAATATAGTCTGACACTTTTCCCAGACATTGAAATATTTAGGGTTGTCTGGAGACTCTGGAATGCCCATATAATCATGAAACATTCATTGTCTTTATCTGCATATCTAATATTCATCAATGAATAAAAACAGAGAGGGGAATCTTTAAAAAAATAAAACAAAATACTATCCTGCAGTAATTTATAGTTGCTTTCTTTTATCTATTTAAGATGTTTGAATTCACTTTGTTAACAAATTTCTCTTGACAAGTACACCTATTTATTATTAGTAAGCATCCTTTTTAGGAATGTCTGAAATGACACATGTATTGTTTTAAGTAAGATCATAGAGTTAATTTTTAACCACAGAAGCAATACACTAACAATAGAGCGAACAAAACATAATTAATAGTTTTATGCCATTCGTCAGGATCATTTTATTTGCTGCCAGCATACGCCAAATGCAAAAATGTTTTGACTTCAATTAAAAATTTTAAATGAAATTAGACCTGTTGTTATTGAAAGCATAGAATAGCTATACTACTAGGTATTGTGTGCATTTGTGAGTATTTGCCCGTCTACAAGCATGGATGTACCAATGGGAGAGCAGGGGTATATGAGAACTTTACCACTTTGTTAGCAAAGGATATTGTAACAGCTGTTCCTGCATCCATCCATTTATTGTGAGGCAGCACCCCTCTATCCCCAAATATATATTTCATTCTCCCTTGGAAAAGGGATTTAAAGAAATAGCACCAAATGTATATTTTGCATTTTATAGAGAAATTATGATACCACAGCCATTGATATGCCAGTATATTAGTTTCATTAGAAACATTTTTTTAATTCTTTGTGGGTTTTTTTATTGCTTAGTTTTTTATTTCTTTAATTTGTTTTTATTTTTTAGAAAATAATTGCATCATGTTTCACGATATCTATATTATTCCTGTCTCAGTAGACAGGACCTTATCGTTGGCAGAGACCATGCTGTCTTACTGTCACAGCAAAGGATATTTTAAACACCAGAGACATGTTCCATCCTGAATTTGTGGCTGGTCAGAGTTTGAGTTTGGCTACCAGTGCCACCTCAACAATTTGAAACTAAAAGCGTAACCTAGAGGAAAAAAGTAATATGTGTTGTCTTAAGCTCCTATTTAGTAACACACTTAAGTGCTTATTTAACTTTAAACATGCCTGAGCCGTATTAATTCCTTATTAATTGCTGATTTCTTAATTGTAATGGATTTATTAAATTGAACACTTAAGAAATTGAGAGCCCCCATAGGATGATAGGACTAAGTAAGATCCATACTGAATAACTCAACTAGTTTACCTAAGGGCTCACAGCTCCCTATTTACTTAGACACGTACTAACATGCATATTTCTTATGTAGTATACTGCAGTGTATGTTAAAAATCTTGAATTATTTGCAAGCAAGCTGGTACCTTTGTTGTGATACAGTGCAGATCCATGCAAAAACCCCTCATGTCCTGAAAACTGTGTGCTTTGCATAAGGTACACACTAATGGGGCTGCATCAGTGTAGCCCTCCACCGTGCTCCATCAAGAAATGCTATGGATAATACCAAGCTTTGTAATATTAGTAAGACTTCGGAATAGAAATTATGTTCAGCTCCTTTGCCTGCATTGCTTAATTCTGAAATTGATGGTTAGATAAGCAGCAGATGGTAGAGACTTTTGCAAAGGCATAGTATTTTCAAATTAACTTAAATACACTGTATGTGACTGTGCTGTAAAACAGAATTGTAAATTGTAGATATGCACTTGTAGACATGCAATGAGGACTGTAACCTTTAGTTTTCTAGCTGTCAATTTTGCTTTTGTTCTCTGTTCTGTTTCTGGAACAGAAACTCTTCATCAGTTTGTGAATTTAGGTTAGGCAGAACCAGGGGAAAGAGATTATCTGGATTTAAAACACTAGCAACAATAATAACAATTTAAAAAACTTGTAAGTGGGCATCTACAGTAGGAATAGGGAAGTAGTCATAAATGATGCCTCTTAGGCTACTAGAAATATTTACATTTACCAAGGAATGGGTAGCTACCGAAAAAAAACAGCTTAAAGATGTGCATTTGGACCCTTAGAAAAATAACAGAGAACGGAGAACTGGCCAGTATTTGAGCACAGGTAAAAGTTAACAGGGGGCTCCCAGAGACTCAGGATTAATGATGATCTATTCAGTATATTTATTGGAATTATTTGCAATGTAAATGGTAAAGTAAAGGTGTGTAAGGAACACAAGGTAAAGGGAACAAAAACATAGATTACAACAATTTTTGCTTAGTCAAGTCCATAGAAACCTCTGAGGAATTCTGGAGATATATCTGATTTAGGCAATTAGGGAGCGGAAATTCAAATATACTCAGTTTTGACAAATTTCCTGCAATGTAAATTGTACAGAATTATTTGCAGTATTCATAACCATTGATTGAATTGTAAGTTAGCGATAACTACTTGATAGAAAGAATTTCCGTGAAATTCAGATCCTACTGAAGTATCTGGGAGTTTTGCCATTTCTTTCATTGGGGATAGGGTTTCCCCATGATCATCATTACTGTAGACAGCTCCATAAAAAAGGCTGCTCAGTTCACAGTGGTGGTCTTAGCAGCAAACAAAATGGTTGGATGAATAAAGAGTGGGTTGGAAAACAATACTGCAAATATTATGAATACCTATCAGTGATATCCTCTTGCCTAGAACACACTGTTGAATTCATACCTTTCTGCTTGAAAATATATACATCATAAACAGAAAGGATACAGGAATAGTCATAAAAAGTATCCAGAAGCATAGAGAAATTTACATTACATACAAAGAAAGAACAAAAATAGGAGAGCTTAGTTTAAGTGAGTGAGAAGATGAGTAAGACTTTATAGAAAATGAGTCATTTACACAAGGTAAATCTGATTTCTTTCTTGGCTTTGTCCCATAGTGCAAACAAAGAGGTGTACCAACAAATTGAAAATTGATAACGAGGAGGTTTTGATGTTTTGCAGAATGGGACTAACAGATGAAGAAAGACTTTGGAGTGAAAAGTGTGGCAGGATTAGAAAAGAAAACAAAGCTAGACATCCAGGTTTGTAAGGCAATTCTCACAGAAGCAATGAAGTAAATTAGGAAAACATGAGCTAACATTTATCCTATGACAAATTTTTCATTGAGACTCCTGTTGGGGTATTGGTGATTTTGGTTTTCTTTTCAACGAAGCCTGGAACCTGTTTGTTATGGGCAATAGGATGCTGAACTAGGTGACATACTGCTGTGACTTGTATGATTTCTTCTTCCTACCTTCGATGTCTCCTTCTGTCAGCATGGGGCTGTAGTTTGGCACAGGTTAGGAAAGAGTGAGAGAGGCTGAGCAGAGCCTCGCAGAGCAGTGTCAGGTGTCTGGGTCTTACGATTGCTTGGTAGAAGAAAGCCTCTGCTCTGTAAGAGGGAGGCCCTCCTGAGACATGGAGCTCTGTGGAAGTCTGGGCTGAAGGAGGATTCTCATTCCCCCATCAGGGGTCAGGGAATCTTCAGCCTATGATGGAAAGCAGGATTTACACTTTTATTTTCATCTTTTGTGTTTAGACAATAAATAAAGTCCTGAAGCAAAGACTGCGGTCTCTTCTAGACATCGATAATTCCCCGGGTTGGTAAATAACTTCAGTCTCTCAATGTTCTATTTTAGCTTTTCATGTAAAGCACATTCTGATTTGGTATTTCAAGCAATGAATTGACTAATGCTTCTGCCACACAATGTAGCAGGAGTTGGTTCATAATATCCAGATGCTGTCAATGAACAATTATTTATATATATATTTTTTTCCAACAAGAGTTTCTTTCAGGCATTATTTTTTATGATACAGTACTGTTTCTTCTACAAAACAGTAGAAACAGCTTAGAATAGCTAGAAATACTTAATGATTAGGGTGGTACACAGCTGAAGCATTACCAGTGAAATAGCTTACTGATTTGTTGCCAGGTAGCGAGCCAATTAGCAGTGCTGGTTATTATTTACATTTCATGCTATATATCACTAAAATTGTGTTGTTGATTTATCATTTATATTGTTGTATTGTCAGCATAATTTATTCAGATCATGCTGAGATACCTGGGAAATTAAGTAATAAAGAGAATGGCATGGAATATGTCTGTATTCAGAGATATTTACTTTGCTTTTAATGAGAATGCATGTTCAGGTAAAACATAGATCACTTAGCTATTAAATTGTTTTTTAAACAAACCTCTTAGAAGTTTATACCTTGTATTTTCTATAATTAGACTGGCTTGGTTTCGATTCTAATCTGATTTTTACCGTTAAATAAGTCACCTTATACAGATTAGCTTAAATAGCGTACCAACTAATTGTGCCAACTTAGTTGATTAGTGGGTTACAGAAAGCCATGCTAGTTGATATTTTATTGGGATATCTAGTGTTCTTTATGTATTTAATGCTACTTTAATTTTTTGACAAATACTAACATATCTTTTTATTGGAAATCCTTCCTGATTACTTGTATTTTTACAGAAAAAATTGAAAAATTGAAAGCAAGTCTATATTTTACAAGATGTAAACATTTTGGATATATTCAGCTGACCAACAAAGATGCCAGGTTGGCTTTTGAATGTTTTTTTCTGCTTTGTTTTACTTAGAAGGGAATAGAACTTTTCCGAGGGCTTTGTATAGCTTCATCTTATAATCTCTTCCTTTTAATCATGCCATCTAGTACTTTAAAATCCTTTGATTGTCTAATTGACTTACATTTGTTTGATAGGTTGGCTCTAGTCAAGAATGGTTCTCTTGAAAATGTTCTATACAGAAAAAACATCTTGAGAATTGCAGTGGATGGGCTTTTCCATTATGACAATGTTGTTTCTTCATAAATTTGTGAAAACTAACTTTCACATTAGGCAATAATTCAAAGTAAAGTGGAAGAGGATATTATTTTCCTTAAGCTATTAAGAAAACCCCTTATCTTCTTCAGTTACCTTTGCCTTTTGCCTCAATTTATTTTCATTTTTAAGGATAGCTCTAACACACATGTAGAACAAGATAAAACACACTTTCTTTTAGTCTATCTCAATACAGGAATCTTCTTAAAGTGACCTTTGCTTAAACAGCTCTATTGACTCCAGCACTTGAATTTTCTGCCAGTCCTGTGGCATGCTTTTCAGTTTTCACAAGGCTGCTTCTTCATGGTGACTTCCCCGGGTATGTTCAGACCCGAGAAGTGAATAAGCCCAGGGAGCACACACCAGTAATCTTTGAGCAACTGTCTTATTGGACCGCATTGGAACAGGCTGCCCAGGGAAGTTGTGGAGTCACCATCACTGGAAGCGTTCAAGGAACGTGTGGACGTGGCATTGAGCGACATGGTTTAGTGGGCATGGTGGTGTTGCGTTGATGGTTGGACTTAATCTTACACGTCTTTTCCAACCTTAATGATTCTGTGGTTCTGTGATTTTCTGTTTACTAGCTTTTAGTTAATAATTTTTGCATATATTTGCTATGCTGAAATTTTTATATGTCTCCAGAAATCAAGGGGAAAAAAAGTTTCTGTTAAACTGAAAGGAGAGAAGTGTGAAAGTGGATCTTTGTAATTAAAGAATCCCTAATAATCCTCTGTATGAATTTTGATACAAGGTTGTGTGATTGGAGTATATGATTTAGTGTTTTGGTAGTATGGTGAATGAAAAATGTCAAGGAAAAAATGACTGTTGAGCTATAAACCTTGCTGTAACATGGCTCAAACATATTTGGAATAATCCTGTACCTTTACACTAAAGAAGTGTGAAGGAAAATTTAAATGATACCTGTCTCATCTCATTGCTTGTAGTAGAAGGAGACATGTTTTGTTTGCAATCTCATATAACTGAAGTCCAGCACTTCCTGGTAAGTTGGTGTAACAACATTCTTAGAAGTTGAAATCATAGATGTGCTATGGTTTTTGTGTTAAGCTCTAAGTTAAATGATCTTCAAGTGTACAAGGTATGTGCAGTTAGGTGGATTATCTAGATGCTGCAGAAGAATTTTGTACATTAAGGATTAGCAGACCTGTAGTAAATTATTTAACTTTAGAATGTTAATAAGCATGTATTTGGACAACTGTAGTTTAGTTTCAATCAGAATTTATTCATGAAATAGGAGTGCACTTAAGGCATTATATTTTATGAAAATACCGAAATCTAAACTTGAGACAGGCAGCATGGCACAATAACAGATTGGGAGCGTGTGTGTGTGTCTGTGTGTTTGTGTGTCTATGTGCAGAAGATGGAAATACCGTCTTTATTTTTGCCATAAGATATGTGAATCAGCTGGGATTAACGGATGCTCTACTACACAGGTTTACTGTGTGTCTGCTGTGAAGATTTCAGGAGGACAGCAGGTTTTCCACTTTCCACATTTCTCCTGAAACCTCTGCATGTCATTACACAACTGAAACAGAATACATCAGGGCTGTAGGAAGATGTAGCATTATTCCATCTCTGAGAGAAAAAAGATCACTTAACTTGCTCTTAGCTATGTTATTTGAGATTCACAAGATCTCTTCTCACTTGAATGATAAATGTCAAGTTCCCACAGAACCCATCCCTTATTCTCTTTAAATATAATGGAAAACACTTGTCCATGGCAGTTCGTGGTTTTTGTATTTTAATGTTATAATATTGATGAAATTAAAGTTATTTATCTTAATGTTATTTACTGCAAAAGTCAATTGCTTAATCAAAAGCTGATTCCTCTAGGCAGAAAAGATGCTTCCCCAAATTCCAGATTTTTTAGTGTTTATCCTTTTGAACTTGGATAACTTATGTTCTATGTCTTAAACTTCACTAGTCTGTCTCAGGATTTCATTAACAATATTAGAAATATTAACATGTTTCTGGGCTTGTGTGCCCTCCTAAGCCACTCCTTTTAACATGTGATATTGTATTGCTCCCAGTTTTCTTAGCTGCAATGAATAGTCAAAATGCATCTTGGAGAGCTGAATGAAAGGTTTCTTTGATCAGATCTCTTCATCCTGCTGAAGTTGCCAGTTGTTGGTGATAAATTAGTGGATTGTTTTGGTATTTTCTTCAAAGTAGCTTGTGTACCACTAGCACCATGTTGGACATCCTTTTAGTAACTCTAGATGGACCTTATCTGACATTCCCTTAAGATGGTGTCCTATATCTTTTAACTAGGGGTTAACTATCCATTTGTATTATGAAATCAAATAAACAGTTGACAGATCATGTTAAATTTATGCCAGTTTTATCTTGTCTTTCCTCTCCAGGAAAAGCCAGTTTTGTACAGAACAGATCTTTTGGCAATCATACGCTGTGATTTCATGTTCAGTTGATCTGTGCTATGTCAGGTACAGATAGTATGAATACAAAGAAAATACTCAGAAATACCCAATTCCCTTTTAAACCCTTTATTCCCTTTTAATAATATTGTCTTTGCCTAGCTCTTCACACATGAATTTTAGTATCTTTGTTCTCCTGATATGTAATTGCATTAAGCCTACACAGTCTGGTGAGGAATACTTATTTGGAACGCAACAGTCAAAACAGAAGTTTATTTTGTTTTGAAATGAGAACTACCAAGGAGGTCATCAGAGCAACTGTTTGAAGGAGAAGTATCCTTTCATAAGCAGATTTGAGAAAGAAAGAAATGTGTCAGATAAGAAGAATCATGGAAGAGATGAATAGGAGAAAGGGAAATTTAAAAGGGAAGTATGCATATTACAGAAGAAAGTAGATAGGATGATAAGAAAGATAGGATTGTTTGGGTGGAGACCATGGTTTTCCCATGATTTTTCATAGAGTTTTTCAAAATTCATAGCAAAGCTGTGTCGACTCATGGCTGTCAATATCAACACATCTCTTATGAATCCAAAACAGAGACGTTTATGAAGATCTGATACAAAGCAGATGGATGCATGGGACTTTAGTATGCCCCATCCCCATCCACCCTCCCTCCCCATTCTGAATATGTCTGGAGAATTCAAAAAGTTTCAGGCGAAATCATCATGTTAGAAGAGATAACATAATAAAGTCAAAGCTGAAGGAACATGACTTCTTTTCCTTTACCAGTATGATTCAGGCCTGTATTTCTTGAACGAGGAGGAACAGTAGCTCATGCCTCCTGTCTTTATGCTCCCAGCACTGTTGACTCATTCTTCCTGTGCAAGGTCATTCCCTTGCATGTACACCTATGACAATGTGTACTGTACTAAAGCAGATCTGTGTAGCTGAGGCTAAAATCTTAGGTCAAGAAGTCTTTAGGAGAGGAGAAGAAATCTCATATTTCACTTTATAGTCTCTTAGGAAAAAAATTTTGTGAGACTGAGTTTTAGGAGCAACTCAGGCATGGCTGGCTCATTTGCCAAATTCTGATTTACATAGCTGCTGATTAACCAAAGGTTGGTCTTGTTGATATGCAGCAGTCCAAACTCTTCCCTCGAAAATTAATGGAGCTCCAATGTCAAATAATTATCTACTGGATCTGTGGACATCAGTGGGGGGTTGTCCCAGTGTTTTCGGGGCAGGGTCTTAATGGTGCTCTGAGAGTTAATGTCAACAAAAAGATGAAACGTCTGTTCAAAGTTACCACTCTCAACCCCCTGTTCAGACACTTAGTATCTTAACCATTTATATTTGCTGTATTCTGGAAATACTGAAAAGTGTAGAACAATCAGTGGAGGGTTAAATTAGGAAACACTGTATTATATTGTGTACTGTACTAGCTAGGTTTATCTCTTTATCATTTTGTTCTCATTCCAAGATGAAGTGAAAACGGCAGAGAAAGATTAATAGTCACCAAGCCAGGGACACAGTGATTGGAGTGATGTTGCATATGTTATGTTGGTCCCAATTATTTCACTCTATAGCAGAATTTAATTGTATACCTGAATTTTGGAAAAGTTTTCAATTTGTCATTCCTTGTGACTAGGTGAAAGTTGCTCATTTAGATCAGCCCAGATCTTCTTTATCTGGATAATTCTGTTTCCTGTTTAATTTCTGAAGACAAAGAAGAGATTGTGCTTGAGAATGAAATTAGTTGTACACAGTGATTTTGCATTATTCTGTACTTGGCTATTGTTTACCATAGGTGAAAAGAAAGGCAAGGTAGGGGGGTGTAGACCTTATCTTTATTAACTTAACTTATCTAGGAACTCCGATTATCATATGATTTTGATTTTAATTGTGACTATTTGATGCACGATCCAGTTGCTTCACAGTTCACCATCAGCCCACTATTTGGCCTTTCTGCTCTCTTCTCATGGAAGACGTTAAAGGCTGAGAAATGGGATTTTTCACTGTTCATTAAAATTCTTGATCCTATCCTTCAGCTTCTTTAAGGAATGGTTTCCCTTATGTTGTCTGCTGGTTTTAAGAAAATCACTACTGAAGTAGTACCTGCATTAGATTATTTCATCACTTCCTTTTAGATACTGCTATCACTTAGCTTAGCAGGCTCTTTCCACACTGGGGAGTGGATAAGCTATTCTCTTCCAAAAATTGATTCAACGTACATCTGTTTCCTAGTTGAAGAGATGTAGACTGTTCTCCTGGAATAATTGAGAATAGTATTTTTGATAGGTAATTGCTGACCCACCCCATTCCTAATTGCTGATTTGTCTTCCCGCTTTGTTAACTCTGGAAGCCTTCTAACTCTGCTCTGCTCCCCTGTTCAGGATCAGAGTTAAATTTAAAAACCTAACATAGGAATAATATTTCCACTTAGAGTGAAACAATTTACCTCACATGTCTGCTAACCAGTTTAAGAAAGTAACAAACACAATGCTACCATTCTGTTTCAAAAATCACCTGCTAATCTGGAAACTTGGTCCCACTGGGTGAAGACCAAATGAACGATATTATACTTCTGCACTCAGCCACACATGACCTGCTCACAAAATCCAGATGGAAGGTGTGAACAAGAAGTGTTTAGCATCTATGAATTGTTAGCTTATTCTGCCCAGCAGGCTGATATGCTCTGGATATAAACAAATCAGTCTCTACTTTATCTTTTGTACCTCATGCTCTTTGACATCACCATAAATTCATTTTGTATTTTTATGGAGAATTGCCCGGACTGTGCAAAAAAGGTGGCATGGCATTAGCAGCCTTGTCACAATTTTATGTTGCATTAACTGTAAAATTCTGGTTTTCCCACACTGCTGTAGTTCTAGGGCTCTTTTTATCATTTTGGTATTTAAGCCACCTTGCATAATGTTTTCTTTTTGTTAAAGCATCAGTGATCCTTTAACTTATCTGTGAAGGAGAAAATTATTGTGTTACCATGTGTGTTTGATTTTGTAACAGGGTCTTTCTCAAGTCTTATCACCACAAAATATGGGAAAAGCCCTTGGAATAAAAGTCTTCTGTAAAATTGCGTGACTTTTCCTAGCAAGTACTCATGCTATAAAACCTGGTACAGAAAGAGTTTAGTTTTTGTAGTTTTCTGTCTTAACGTATCCTTCGGGAAAAGAATATCTTCACATCTCTTAATGGTGTGATAGCTTTCAAATGTATTGTTGTCTGAACTGTTGATTAAACAAAATGGTGCTGATTGCAGCAGGGTGGCTAAATGTGGACAGAAGTAGCTATTGCAGCCTGCTCACTAAGAAGTCATTTATCAAAGTTTTATCTGATTTCAGAGGCATTAGATTTATCAGTCACAGTTTATAAATGGCATGTCATCAGGATCAAACCAAAGCAATACCTTACTGAAGTGCTGCTGTAAAGCAAGTGTAAACATCTTCTGCAGATGTACTGTGTCCTTGCACTAGGAGGTCTATCATGCAACATATAATTATAGCAACGTTTAGTATAGAGGGGTTTTTTTTGTTCTTCTTGTTTTGGTGATCAAAGTTTGATTTCTGCTCCTCACCCAACCCAAAAATGTTTACAATTTCACTATTGGTGCGAAAAGCATAGCCATTTGGTACAGTGTATAGAAATAACTCTGGAAAAGTGTTATTTCCCGCGTGCCGGGGGGGTGGCAGGGCAGGGCTCCATGGCCAGGGCTCATCCCACCGCCCCAGCCAGGGAGCAGGGAAGTCAGGCGCAGCCCCAGCCCAGGGCATCAGGCACCTCCCTGGGGATGGGACCGGCTGAGGGTTGGGCTGGATATCAACCTGCAGGTGGGGGGCCCAGGATCAGGCCCGGTGAGGGGAACCGGGTTCAGAGACAGCCTAGGGATGGCCAGGCAGGACCAGGGAGCCTCAGCGGCCTGATGGCAGGTCTCTTTCCCGCTGAAATGGACAGTTTATCCAGAGTGTTTCCAGGCCATACCTACTTATCTGATGAGCAAGGAAGTTAAAGGCATACCAAATAACGCTACAAAAATTTCCAGCAAAATAACCGATGCACATCCCCGAAAAGGGTTTAAAAGAAGCCTGCCTGATCTGAGAAGTAAACCTGCTGTGTATCCCAGCCTAAGTGATGAGGGTCTTGGGCTTGTCTGTTTGGATGATGAAAACATTTGAGATTCAAGTGCAATATGGAGGGAGTTTTATTAAACTTATAAAAATCCATTTGAGTCTAAACTGACCTTGGTGGTTCTTTAACCAGCCTAAGAGAAAACCTGCTAAAACCCCAGTAAGACAGACACCCTGACAACTCACTAGGTTTTTGGGGTATGTTTTAAAAATTTTAGCACCCAATTCTGTATTTGCAAACTTAAACTGCAAATTGTTTATTAAGGGTGAGATGATTGTTTTAGACCTTTGAAAGCATATACAACTTCTTTCAGTGATTATGAAGGTAAATTTTATTGTCTGGGGAAATGACTTCTGCACAGCTATTTCTTTTATTGCTGTGCTGAATGTGAAGGCATTACTGAGTTTAATAAATCCTACTGTATCTCTCAGTCTGCGTAGGCTGATATAAATATCTCCAGTTATGTCATATTACCACCTTTGTACAGCTAATGTTACATCTTGATGACTGGTGGCTGATAAATGCAAAACCTCATTTGGTTTGTGAGTGATTGAACGCTAACACTGTTTAGATTTCTTAATATACTTGTATTAGCATGAATAAGTAATGAGCATGCCAGGCTTTTTTGAATATTTGATTGTATCTTTATAATGGATTTGTGTCTCTCTCTTTGTGCTAATGTCATTGTAACTTTGTTGGTGTCATAACTCCAAACCTTAGCAATCGATCTTTATCAGAATATCTTAAGTCAATTACCCTCTCATGGCCAAATTACTGTGTCATAATACTTTTCTTATAAAAGTATTCTGCATACTGCATTTAGGATACAAAGAGGTTCTAATTCTATCTGCAGTACATTTCTCATTTTCTCATTGTGGCTGCTATTAGTGTATCGATCAGTGATTTTTGTTGTACCGTCTCTATAAGCATACATGTATGCATACATGAAACATTAAAGCTTCTCTTAAGTCTACTGTTTATTAACAGACTAGCTGACCCTTAATACTCAAGTTCAGCCATCTTTCATGTGCCCTAGACTTCTGCTACTGCTAAAAATTAAACCCTAATGTTTACAGTTTCTTGGAAATCATCATCCATCATTTTGGATAGCGAGTATTGTAGGAAGAAAGTATTTGTTTGTCAGAGACTTCTGGTTATTCTAATACCCTAAAAACCCATGTACCTGCAGTACAGGAAATTTTCTTTCATCACCCTGTATCATGTTTACTGACTGACTCATTTAACAAGTAAAGGAATTGAAATGAAAGGTAGCTATTTTGTTAGTAGTTTCTTAGTGGTTCCCAAATATATGTGGCTTTTTCTATGAAAAATACCTAAACAGAAGACTACTAGACCAGTGATACTGGCACGGACTGGGTATTGTCCGGGTGTACAATTGTTCTGGCTCTCTGTGCTTCTGAAAATATGCTTCTGTGTCAAACTTACCTGAGTCATCTCTGAAGCAGCATTTTTGGTTATGGAAATTTCAAAACCTGTTATGTGGACTTGAGTTCGTGACAGACTTAAAACACTGCTGCTTTATGGGAGATGTTGGACCACTTATTCTGGAGATGCCTAGTGGAAATCTGATGTGTAGTGCTACCTTCCGTACTTTCACTGCGTTACTAGTATAGCTGAAACATGGATCCAGCTGCTGTATTTTATTACCTACTTTTATCAGAGGAACCAGTATGAGCTGGAATATAGGACTACTGGAGGTGGATCTGCCCCTCCCCTTTCCTTTAAAATCAGCTGGCCAAAATGCTTCCCATTTTTAAAGCTATATTAATCAAAATACACTAATAATAATGTAAAACAAAATAACTCTGTAACAAGGCACAACAGAATTGCTGAATGAGGGAAAAACCTCACAAAATGGGAATAAAACAAATTACTCCTGTCTGCCGGAAACTGGGAAAGAGATGGTCCTGTTGTCCTATTTTGCTTTTCAGTCCATTGGCTTAGTGGTTTCACGATTAAAACAAACTTCACACAGTCCTCTCTGATTCCTAGAAAATTTCTTTCTGTCTCAGCTCTGAGGCTTGGATCTGCTCCATGCTGCTGACAGACCCCTTCTTTTCTCTGGAAACTTCCAGTCTGGCTTTTGCTGCAAACTGTGCCCCTGCTATCCCCACTGTCCTGCTCTACCCACTGCTCCCCAGACCTGCAGGGCTGAACGCTCAGCCACTTCAAGGCCAGGCACAAGCTTCCTCTCTTTTTTCTGCACAGGGTACAGTTGTCAGAACAGCGTAATCACATAGCGTTCCACTTTGCTGCCCATCCACAGAACATCGTAAACGTACCGTTCGCAGTCCTGAGATAGTAAACTGTGAAGAAATCCATCAGATTGTTCTCTTTGTCACAAACTGTGGCACTGCAGGATGTGTAGAACATCTTGGTCCACTTTGTGTCTGAAAAAGAGGGTGTGGTATGTTAATAATGGTGAATTTTAATTTTCTTGCTTTATGTAATGCAGGAGCATACTGTGATAAACAAAGGAGAACCTGAGCAAATGGCCTTCATGCCCCAAAATATTGTCCATCTACGCTGAAGGGAGTAAAAATACTTCCTGAGATTTTGTTTCTTGTTTTCCTTCTAGCTCTTTGTATTCCAGAAAGAAGTTATTGAGTGTACTTGCCAGGAGAAGTCCATGTAGGTCCATCACCGTTTTCCCACAGAGTTGAAACATGTGCTATCAAGGTGTGTCAAGATAAGCCCACAGGACTGTTGCAGAAAGCCATAATGAAAACATCTGGAAACACCTCAGACTTTCACAGACTCATCAGTGGTTAGTCCAAAGATGAAACTGTGACCCTTCCTCACCTGTTGTTTTTTTACCTGCATTCCCACTTGCACACAGTTTATTCAGGCCTGTTTCCCATGAATCTTTATTCTGTCTACTGATGTCCCACTTTTCAGACATAAGCAGCATGCTCTCTGGATCAGCAACAGCTTACATAGAGTTTTGCGTATCTTGTCCTATTAGAACAAACCATATATTTTGTAGCTTAGTAGAATTACGTGGGAGAAACAGAAGGGTGATATCTCCCTCTGTTTTTTCACAGAAGAAAATGAATGTGGTAGAGTTCATATTGATGCCAAGTACATAATCATATTTCCCTCCTACTTGGGAAACCTTAGCCTCAGAATTTTATGTTAGGTGAGCAGATGCATTACATGGGATGTTTTCCAGATTCCTTTTTAAAAATATGAGTCACTTAGTGGTTGCCGTGCAAAGTCCTGTACTCTGTAACAATGTCCCTAGACCATTTGAATATGCATCGGGAAACACGCTGAGCAAATTATTAGATTGGATAGCAAATTTTTAGTAAAGTTTGTCATTCAAGTTAACAAAGTGACATGGGTGTCAAAAAAAAAGTATAAATTCTAAGCACCTGCTTTTGAGAAAAGCCTTGCATTTTTGCTTCACAGAATATGCACAGCCATGAGCTACATGATGGTATCATGTGGACCAGCTATGATAATTTGAAGGTTTCAAAAACTTATTTGAAAGTGTGATAAATAAAATTGAGCTAGTGGATGGTTTCAGAGCATACCTAATTGGACAAAATTTCAGTATCACTACCACTTCCCTGCAACATTTTTTATTTGCTGCATTGAGCATCTCTGCATTAAGCAGGCTGACTTCTGTGGATCCCCTTCTTAACACTATGTACTATGCAAGGAGTCATCACTGGGCGTTGGTCAGCTATGCAGGGTTAGCTCACAGGTCCTCACCTTGGAGGAGGTATATTGCAAGTAATATTAAGAAGTTTACTTTTTGTAGTTGATTCCTGATACTTGTTACAGTTTACCATGCAAATACCTTCATGTGCGTGATGATTTCAGTGATACTCATATTTTATCTCATATTCCATTAATTCTCTGAAGATTTCAGTTAAGTTCTGTCTGGTGAAAACTATCTGGCTGTTAACTTTAGAGAAAGAACTTCAGAACATTTTGTAAAAATGTGTTTTTCGTGAACTATGTGTGTATTAATTTTGGGAACAAAAAATTATTCAAAACGGTGCATGGCTTAAAACAGCATGATAAGCACGTAGCTCACAAGAAGACTTATGAAATCAAGTTTTTTACTGCTATGTCCATATACATATAACTATACTTTCACATCTGCTTTTTATTTTTGTATTTTCCCAGCACTTTCTGAGCCACAGTTCCAATTGTTGTTTTATTAAGTGAGCTAGAAATAGATTGCACTAGGTGCAGGTGAAAGCAACATCTGGCTTTCTAACTTTATGATTGTCAGAGAGTAAGGACAACTTTACTCTCTGATGTAATGTTATGCCTCTTGTGTTCCTAAAATGAAAAAAAAAAAAAAAGAAAAGGATTTTCTTCAGGGCTACGAAAGAGCTTTATAAGGATATACCCTTATAGAAATTCTTTTCAAGTACCTTCTTAAATGTTAACAACCAAAAGATACAAACTTTAGTAATAGGAAAGAGAACCAAATTTCTTAACATGTGGATTGTGTTCCATTCATGCTATTTCAATACTTTTGTTAAATGAAAGATTAAAAGTGGCTTTTGTAAAGAGAAGGCTTGACAATGCTCCTACTTACTTAAGTGGTGCAAGTAAACTTCCTAATAAACCTCTCTAGGCTTGACATCTAACATATGTGACTAGTACTGGAAACTTGCAGCATTCGTGTTTCAGAGCAGACATCTTCACTGCTCTGCCTGGTAAAACCGATCACAGCATTGTTCATTGCTAGACCTCAGTCTGACTCACAAAGAGCTTAAATACCGGAGTCCCACAGAGAAAACTCCTTCTTACTTTTTGAAGGTTTATCTTCTTCAGTGTCTGATTTTACTCTGATTGATATCTGTCATATCTAGTGAGGAGAAAGGCTACCTGCTCTTTTAGAAAGAATGCCTTTCCACGATGTGCCTTCTCTTGGGACACAAAACAATCTATATGGCAAAGCTACAGACCTTGAAAACAAGACCCAGGTGGCTGAGGGATTATAAACCTTGGTGTTAGGCAGTTCTAGATTCCTGGCTCTGCAGCAGTCCACTCTGTGAGCTTTCATTTATTTCCCCAGCCCAGATATAAGCTGGAGATTATATCCTAGAAATAGTATGCTCTTTTGTTGGCTACTTGTTAATTTTTTTTTAACTAAACTGTATTATACCTGTAGTGGACTTCTCTGAAAATTGTCATGACACCCCACCTCCCTAAGTTGGAAAACTTTATTTAATTCAGTAGTATGTTAGATGGCTGTTTTCCCTAGGAGCTTATTGATTTATATATTGCAAACTTGTCTGGGTGAGCAAAGGACTTTTTTCTCAAGTTTCTCGGCATAGAGGTTTCTTCTATGTGTTTTCTGGTTGAAAAATCCTTCTCCTTTTGATCACTGAAAGATCATTATTAGCTCTTCTTTTACTCTCATGATATAAAAGCAATTGGGGGGAAGTTAATTAACAGTCTGTCCTTTTCCATATTTAGAGGTTTTTAAAATCTGTTCTGTTCTTGGGGAAAGCATATATTAAAATAGAATATTGCATGGAAAAGCCACCTACTTCTGAGATAAAAGACCCGATAAAGGAGCCAGTGACTTTTTGTCTTTTTTGCTTGGGATGTATACTAGGCATTTCCATGGTGATTAGTGTTTTATAAATGCCAGAGATAAATGGCCACAAGAAACTGCTGCAAACAGCAATAAGTATTGAAGTAAAGGCTTAGCCAATCCTCTCCTACCAGCTTCCCCTTGTGATTCGCTCCCTGTGAAACTTCAACTTGTAGGCCTACCTGACCGAGCTAAAAAGCTCATGTATAGAGCTTATATTACCTTCTAACCACGTGGCGTGTCTATATTTTCATTTTATCATCATTCAGCAGCTCAAATTGTATCAATACATTCGTTATAATGTTGGCAGCGTTCATTATCAAAATGTACTCACCATTTGTGAGGAAAAGTCTTAATAAGCCCACAAGTAATGGAAATTATAAATGACACCTGCCAGTCACTGGAGCCCTGCCTGCATGTGCAGCCCTGCCTGGAATCCAGAGCCTGTCTCGGATCGAGTCACTAGATTGGCAGTTCCCGTTGCTCTCTCTGCCAGCTGGCAGATTGCCAGTAAGAATAAATCATATAAAGTGGGAATGATGATATCGTTGGCACCTGTCGAGTAAGGTAAATTCTGGTTTACTTATAAGCCACAGACTATGGAAAATTGACCAAATCCCGTACTGCATATCAGAGCTGGGCATTTTCTGTATTTGTACCCGGGAGCCTGTGTAACTTGGGAAAGGAAGGTGGCAGCCTAGATGCAGGGCTGGCTTGAAGCATCTTCTTTCCTAAAGAGCTGTTGGTAATAAAGCCAATCTCAAAACTGCCATCAGAGTGCTACGACGCATGAATTGCATTAATTACATTAAATGCACAATTCAAGGGTGAGGCTTTTCAAGAGTCTCATTTCTCATCAGAGGGATGAACTTGATTCATGCAAGGTTAGTTGAAAACAGTTACTTCCAGTTTCGGTCAAAATCAGCATTGGTAAAGAGTGTGATTAAAGTTTATCTTGTATCTTGTTTATTCCACAGTGGGTGTGGTTTCCTAATTTGCCATGATCGAGCATCTGATTCCTATTTATTTCTCCTGTGATGACAGTTTTGTATGCAAAATCAGAATTTAAGTATCTTAATTCTTAAGATACTCTTGTAAAAGCCCAACGTTTCCAGGGCAGAATCAACGCTTATACCCTATTGCTGGTCTCTCCACAGTGCGTGGGAACACTTTGCCAGCTGTATATACATCTTATAAACGAAGGAAACATTTGTAACTTTAGAATTCCCATGTTCTGAACTCTCATTTTGTCCTGTGCAAAATAGCGGTAGTAACATGAATATTTTACCTATTTCAGCTTCTTTCTCTGCTGAGTTTAGTTTTAGTCCTTTTTTGTGCATACTCTAGGACTTACAAGAGTGTTCAAAATGTCACGTTTCTATATGGTTTAATCTCCGCTAGGTGGTTACTGGATTTGAATGCCTGTAACAAACAAATCACTCTTAGTATTCTTCCTGATTAGTAAATGTTTGATGTGACCACCTAAAACATTGTATGCTTAATGTTTTGAGGCAATAGTAAGGAAAAAGAAAACTGCCTCATCTCTTTTAAATGCCGATGTGCTCTGCATTAATTCATACAATGGATTTTTTTATACTGAAGTTTTCTTAAGATATGACAAGTGATTATTTCTTTAAGTATGTACTCTATCCATTATTAAATTGATTATTCAAATATAATTTAAAACAAGAGGCCAGATGGCAATATTCCAGTATTTGTTGCTACTAGCAACCACAAACCCCAAACTGAATGATTTTCCATTTTTCACTGTGGATGAAGGGATCTCTTCATTTTATACGCAGTAAAAAGAAACTACCGCTAACCAATTACAAAACAAGATTGTTATACTTTATAAAAATCATTCACTGACACTCTGTTACACTTGTTGATGACCTCATAAAATGTGATCTATTTGCTAACTTTGTTACCAATTGTAATTTTTAGTTAGAATATTATCATCGTGAAAGGAAGACTTTTTTTTTTAACTTGCTCAGATTATGAGACTCTAATTAACAAGATTATGACTATTATAAGAAAGTATAAGCAAAAATAAAATTAAGAAAGGCTCAGAACCTAATGTACCTGATGGCTGCTACCTGTGATTCAAGTAAAAGAAATGTATATTAAGAGCAAACTTTAAGGTGATATAATAATGTCTTGAAAAATGACAGCTGGTGAATGTGTGCTTAACATCTCTTCAGAAGTATCTATGATTTAAAAAATACTGGCCAAACCAATATCTAGAACTTACTCAAAGTCCCACTCAGGATTTAGACATCCCGCAATTGACCATTTTGGCTAATTAGCCAAAAAATTACAGTAAGGCAAGGGGTATCTGGATCTCCTCCTCAATGATGACTTGCTGTGTAAAGGTAAAAAGTGATGTCAGTATAGCTCATTAATTGGTATCAGTGAAGAGATAATAACAATAATAAAGACAAATATGTAGAAGTAACTTTTTCATTTTCATATAAGGGGCTGTTTTGCATAAAACTCATTTCTTCATATGTGTACTTAGAAGTATCTAAACATATGTGTTTCCTAACTATGTGTATGCTTGGCACTGCAGATAGGAAAGCTGCATATTTTAATGATACGTGACTGAAACTTTATTTTGGTCATAATATTAAATGGTCTTTAGCTCCATTTATTTTGTTACTTCTTGTTTGTCCTTGCCTCCCTATGAAATTGGTAGTAAAATTCCCGCTAACTATGGTGCATACCACTGGCCTGTTTTTCCTTGGTTGCTCTTTAGGCAATAAAATTTCTGGTCAATGACCTGTATTTCTGCGTAACTGTAAACTTACTACACATTGGGCATTAACTGTAACTTGACTGGTTTCTTAATCTGGGTAGGAGATGAAAAAATGAGGTCCTAAACGACAGATGTTACTTAGATTGCTTAATGCAGTACCAGAAAGATCTAAGAGGTTGTAGTAAAGAGGCTAATACAAGAAATGAGATAGGATAGGCAATATGAAAATACCCTTTTGTTATTTATTCAATTTAACAAGAGATTTTAGTAAGTTTAAAAATTCTCATAACTAACTTTTGAAATAAAATGCTTGGTTAATAGTAAACATGCTCAGACCCATAATCCAGAGACTGTTTACACTCTGGTAATTTCAAGAAACAAATATTAGCTTATAAATGCTGTGATGGCAAAATGTGCTAGCATACATGTTAAGTTTCTAATCAAACATTGCAAAAATTCATTAATCAGTATTTCATAGTTCATTACAGTCTGACTAATTTTGAAATCCTTCATGTAAATTGATTAAATGTCTTCAGTATTCAGATAAATGGGCTTTTGTTTTAAGCAACCTTTACTGTGAAGTCCATATTTCTCCAGGATTGAGTTCTGGTAACATTTGACTGTCATGTCTGACATACTAGCCAGTTGCCATTTCACCCCTTCTTCTTCCCCTCCTCTATATTCCAAATATCTCATTGACCAATTGTGAGAAAAATATTCTTAAATCTTCTTTAGACATAACAGGTCGTAGTTAGAAAGTGTTCCATCATCTACTGTCATCAGTCAGCAAAGCTTTTTATTTTTTGTAATGCAAGTCTTGTCCTTGTTTAAAGTCTTTACAGGAACTGTTTTGCTATACAAATAGCAGACATGTGAACACCTCAGCTTGGTGATCAAGTCTTATTTTACACAATAGAATACACGTGAAAAATACTCTGGGGGCAAAAGCTCAGCTATTGCACTCCAGTATGTGTTGCCTTAGCGCACAAGCATTTAGCCAGAGGCACGCTGCCCTCCCTATATCCACAGCCTGATGCAGCCACAGACACAGAAGCCACTGCCAAATGCCAGCTCCCACTATGGATGAGCACAACTCTGCCCTCCTCCAAGGCAGAGCTCCCCTCAGTGGGGCTTCTGAAATGAGAGGAAAGACTCTGTTTTCACTGACCCTTGTATTAGGACTCCAGGTCTTACAGTTTTATGTAAGACTGTGGTGGGAGATTAATGGAGCTACTACAGCACATAGTGCTTTTTATTAGAGAGATACCACATTCTTTCTCATGTAAACGCACAGCAGTTACTCTATATGGCAAACACAGAGAACAGCCTCATGCAGTCTTCTGCAAAATAAATTCTTGTGAAAGCATAGTGCTGGCTGGAAAAGTAATGGCCATATTCTCGTTTACTGGACAATTTAAAATTTCTGCTGTGAATTTTTAACTGGCTTTTCAAAAGTGTTCATCGCAGTTTAATTATTTCAGAGCTCATACAATGTGAATGTAAGGGCCTGAGGGTGGCCAGCATCTATTAAGTTCTCAAGTTAAGATCTGACTGCAGAAGTTTGTTGGTCATTCAGCTAACCATCGTGGAGTCTTCTGTGTATCCAGAAAAAGGATTTAGCCTATGTCTCCTCTTGGGTATTTTTTTTTAGATCCTAGTATACGCTTTATATACTGATGACCTTGCCTCTCCCGAGATCTCTAGTCTGCCTTTTGCAAAAGCTGCACAGGTGGCAGTCAAGAGCTTCTGATCTCCTTGGATGGTGCCATGTTTTGATCTGCATGTTCTGCCCTGAGTGTTTTCTCTGTAGAAGGACATTTTGTTTGCGTTGTTTTCCTGTCCTCCCAGTTTGGTAAGTGAACTGGATCATCTGCAGATTATGTAGATTATTTTGCTTGATTTTTACTGGCAATGCTGCAGTGTGCCCTTTTCACCCCTTGACAAATTGTTCCTGGAGTCCAGGATTCTTCTTACCTATGTCCTTCTCATTACTTCTGTGTTCCAGAAACATGATCTTTCTGCATGTTATATCTTCAGCAAACGAGGGAAATGGTTTTACCTTTAGCTCCCTGGTCAGCTCTGAGATGCAAGCAAGTCATAAGATGCAATTGCAGCAGGACAGCCCTCAGTAAAGGCAGAGCTGCATCTGCCCTAACTAGTGCTTTATTTATTATTTTTTATAAGAGCAGTTCGGTAGCAGTTGCCACAACAGTAGCTATAAGAATAAGAGGCAAGGCCAACTTTAACCAAAGACAATTGCTCTGCTCTTGAAGAATATTATTGTTGTTTTGATTTGATATTTAAAAAGAAATATGAGGATTCCAGAAGGTGTAGAATGATCTAGAAAGGCTGGTCTCAGGCAAGTAGAGAACTTCATGAAAACTGAACCCCAAGAAAAATCCAGTAGACAGCAACACAGTAAATCTAGTAGACAGTAACGTGTTACAGTTGTTGCCTTTGTTTTTCACCATTTAGGAGTTGATTTGCAACCCACAACATCTGGTAGTGAAACATGCTACTTGTAATGACCAGAGGTATTTTTCTAAAAACTGGCCATTGGCCAAACTGATACCAGAGAGCTGTGTCAGATCAGTGTTGTTGTTTTCAAATATTTATGTGTATTTAGCCTTACATGTTCTTTCTTATAGGCTGTACTGGATCACATACCATGTATAAGTAGAATATACCTTAATTTTCTTCCTGTTCTTTGCTAGGTCGGCATGATTAATCATTTCAGTGGCCTTTTAACCAAAGGTTTGAACTTTTTCACGTGAAGTTCTCACATCTTCCTCTTTAGGTGGCACATTCCTCAATCACCACTTTGTTTGGATCCTTGGCCTTCACAGTCCTTTCACAAGCCCAGCAGAATGCCTGGATGTTCAGCTGTGTAATGCTAGCCCACCAAGGAAAGGCTTTCAGGAATGTGCTTCACTACTGGTTTATCTTGAATTCTTTCCTTGTTTTAATACTTTCCAGTTTTTGCTCATATATTGAAAGACTTTCAGTTTTGAGATGCAGTCGTGAACTTTTTTTGGATTTTAGATAAATGACTTTTTAGTATGACTCAAACTCTGATACTGTAGGTTACTAATTTACAGTACAAAACCTATCAAGTTGCCTTCAGCACATCACAACACTAGTATTTTACTGTTTAGCAGAGCCTTTTTGAGATAAAATGCTGTCAATCACTTTTCGTATGTTGAGTTCTTATTCATGTGAACAGCTTTGGTTGATTCTTGGGACCTCTGCTATAAGAATCCTAGAATAAAGCCCAGCAGATATAAGCCAACTTGTTGATGAAGGAGTTTTGTATCTGCTTTCCTCCTAATCGCCAGTAAAAGTATAAATGTTTGATTCAATTGAAGGGAGCTGCAATGAGTTCAAGGGGTTCTTACGATAAAGTTTGACCAAGATATTAAAATGCGACTTTCAAAGGTATTAGGTACTTAACCGAAATCCCTTGGAATATCTGAATGCAGATGCTCGGTCTTGTCCCTTGCTGGAATTTGGTTCACAGCTGATACCAAGAGCTCTCAGAAAGTTCACTGGCATTTTGACAGAATTGACTATAATTTGCAGGGACAGAAAGGCATTCTTCTCTTTTTCAAACTTTTCCTCTTGTGGATTATTTGATGCTAATAGTAAAATGTCATGTTTCCTCTCATGTCAGTCTAGAGAAAAAAAAAAGAAAGACTGGAAAAGGACTATTTCAAGTAAATTGTTTTACACTTAAGAGATTCCAAATTACATTTATTTCTGCAATGTTATTCCTAGGAAGCATTTTATTTAACAAAAGAATAAATCTTTCAGAAAACAGTTACATATGATGTTTCTATGCCTATCTCTGTGGTTTCGGAAGTAAATTCTCCTTTAAGGTTTGCAAATTCTAATTCCAGTTGTAGTACTTTTTTTTTCTTTAAGCAGCAGCCTGATCAGTAAGTGTGCAATAGTATGTGTTCCAGCTTCGTTTCCTTTAGTAATTTCATTGCAGATGCCTTCAGTAAAAGTACTGTACTTACAGGTATAAGATGAGCAGAATACAGAAGAATAAACCTTCTAGTTATCTGGGAGAGACACCAACATGTGAAAGAAGAAAAAATATTGAAGCAATATGTACTTTTACCCAGCTTTTATGGGCATAAAGTTTTGAAACAATTTATCCCTCACTTCAGTAATATGTGTGTCTTTCATAAATCATATTTACATATATTTTATGGAAAAATAGCTCCCCTTACTGCCTCTGTAATAAAAGAGTCTTTGCAAATCTGCTCCCTAATAAATTAAAAGTAGCTGGCCACATCTTTTTTGAAAGTCATAAAGGGGAATTAAGTGCCCATCTCCTAGTAAGTTTTGATGATGCCTGAGAAAATCTGCCAGAAGATTTCTCACAGATGCCTCCAAAACCAGTGGTTGGGAGTTTACTTTGATTTTAGAAGGAAGAAATTTGCCATGTTACACTCTGCTTTTTGTCTCAGAGAGGATCATTGTTTGGTAATGTGCCCATGCCTGACACTATTTATTCCCCCCTGCCCCCCTGAAATGTCACCATTCAAAGGCTGAGGATGTTTTATCTTTAGCAATACTGGCTTTTATAACATTATAAATACAAAATTTTAATACCATGCCTTCTGATGTGTCTTATTGTGTAGCCCTAATAAAATCCTCAGTGATATGTTTACAAGTTCTCTTCAAACAGAATGACAGCTGTCCTTCAAAGCAGCATTTCTGGCAATGGCTATTGCCATTGGAGGTGGCCCATATGAGAGTGGAGGTATGTAACTCATGTTCCTGCTTGCCCATTCACATACTGTGTGCCTTTGGCAGAGTATCTCCCTTCTTGGTGCCTATCTTCTTTCTCCTCTCTACAGATTTTAAGATATATGCACTAGAATTTATTTTAGTGAGTGTTTGTGCACTATTTGCTCAATGGAGCACTGATCTCAGGTCCTGTAAGTAGATAATAGCAAAATGGGTTCTGAAAAGCATTAAAGGTACAAGTAACAGTATAGGAGCTAGGAATGTCTTCAGTTTACATTTTCCTATTGTTTTGTTCCAAAAATTGTTTGCTATATAGCCTTTTCGGTGTTTTGGTGCACTCTACCGTGTTGCTGTGTGGCATTTGTATGCAATAGAAGAAAACAAAATGAGGTAATATTTAAGATGAAACTCTTTGACCACTGATGTGGTAGTGGTCTCAGGAGCAGC
Source organism: Gavia stellata (assembly GCF_030936135.1). Classification (NCBI taxonomy): domain Eukaryota; kingdom Metazoa; phylum Chordata; class Aves; order Gaviiformes; family Gaviidae; genus Gavia; species Gavia stellata. Next base: position 11,123,748 of record NC_082608.1, on the reverse strand, counting down.
CCAGAGATAAAGAAAGCTATATTCCTTATAAGCAGGTTAAACCTGTGGTAAAAAAAGCTTAGCTAGAAAGCTTATTTAACCATAAGGAAGACGAAACTTTCCTTTCAATAGGAGGAGGTTGAGATGGACTGTTTTCAGAAGAGACATGAAAACCAGGGAGGGCGGGGAAGAAATATCACTTACCCCAAAATTAGTAATTTTACTTTCTTTGACTGTAAATATGCTTGTTTCATATTATTATACGGTTTATATTATTACTTACTAGAGTATTTTCAAATTCTCTTTAGCTGCATGTTCCATGGGCCAACCTCTTCTATCAGCGTGAGATGGAGAAACCAGCCTTGGGGAAAGGGAAGGAACAGGATTGGGGAATGGTGATCCTTAAAAGTGATCTAACACGCAATGAATTCCCAGTTTCTTAGCTGGCTTGTAGTGGAGCCAGGCAGTGTTATCAAAAAGGAAAGGGGAGCAGTTTTAGACAAGGCTGTTATAGAAGGCGGCACCCTGTTTTCTCCCAGATATTTCAAACTGGAAAGGCCATCACAGTTAGAAATGTTCAGTAGAGTTACCTGTTTGGCTTTGGGAAATAAAGCAGAAGAGATAAAAATCATGAATGTTTTTCCTCTCCTCAGCTGATGAATTTTCTGTCCCACAGTCCTCTGTCTGTCTTCCTCATGTTCTTCTGGTATATATTTTGTAAGTATATTGCAGAGAAAGATGGAAAAGCACAAGACCAGCGTCACTCATGTTCTGGACTAGATATGACTAAACCTGACTCCACAAGCTCAAAGAGGTTTTCAGTTTTGTCAAGTTCTCCTTGCATCAGCTGAATCCTTTACCCTTGATGGTGGCAGCAGCTGCTGGAAGCATGGCCGCAGTAGAAATAAGATTGCTGTAATTCTGAAGGCAATGAACTAAAAATGAGCGATCATGGTCCACAACAATCTACAGACGTGGGGAGTAAAATATTCCAAATGGCTTAAAGTCTGTTGTGCAGCTGAATCATTGATCCAAAGGTGAGTGTCTAAAAAAAGGGCTAATTTGGTGGAAAACCTTTTTTTTCGTGGATTAAAAATTATGAAGGGAAATTTTAAAAAAATAGAGATTTGTCTATAAATAAGATTACTTCATGTGTGCTGGGTTTTTTTCCTCCTCTTGTCAGACTTTAAGCCTGTTAAACTGAAAGTCAGAGAAAATCACTTAAATCTGTCCTATAGCGCAGCACCCATTAGTTCGATTTGAGTTAATTTGCTTTGGAAATTAAAGTAAACTATCAGTAGTTTGCCAAATAAAACCAAGATAAGCTTTGTGATCCAATGGTAATTTAAGTACTTTTTGTTCTCTTTTACACTGGCAAATTTGATCTGCGTTAGCTAAGAGGAGCTACATATCTAACAAAACATTTAACTAACAATTAAGAGGAAGTGTCTTTATATTGAAACCATTATTCAAAACTAAAAAAAAGGGTGCTTTCTGAAACTGTTGTCAATACGCTAATAAAAATTATTCTAAAACAGTTTGCTAGACTTTGAATCTAAGCAGCTAACATTAGACAAGGGGTAGCTATGTAAATCAAACTTGAGTTGCCATTATTAACCATTAATCTTAAAATAGATGAGTCCATAGACACTGGAATCATACACTGATAATTTAATATAAATGTATTAGACTTGCTAATAATATTCTGCCAAGGACCGTTTTAAGCATCTGAAAAAAAGACAGTCTAACTCATAGTAATAACATAATTTTAGCCAGTGTCTTGGTTTGGGGAAATATGTTTCATGTTACAGAATTTCACAAGATAAAAATATTTTAAAACATTCTCCTTATGCTTCTATTGTATTTTTACTTTATCGCTGGTGATTTCTACTTTTGACTAGCTAATGGGAATGTATTTTTTCTCTGTATTGCTATTACCTCTTCCTGCTACTTTCCAGGTCACTAATTTTTCTGCTTAGAGTTCATTCTGCTTAGACCGATATGCTGTCTTTTTTAATGAGGTTATTTCTGGGTTATTAGCCTTCCTGTTATATGGTACCTTATGTGAAAGATCTAATTGATGTAAATCAAACATAGCTTGCAGAAGAAAATCAAAATGATCTTTTAGATATTTTGTAGGTTCATGTGTATCTCAGAAATTTTGTATTTAAAGGTACATTTTAGACAAGAGGGTTGTATGTGGCTAATAACACAAATAAATCTTTTTTTATTCATACATTAACAGGTTCAAAGAAGTGGAAATTGAAGAAATGCATTGGCATTTTGGTTTGCTGAATAAGCTTTAGATGGAAATTACTCTGAGAAGTATTTAGTGGGAGGGGTTTAATTGTATAGTTCAATAACCTCAGTAACATTTTTTATTAAAGCATTCTTACATAAGCCGTTAAGCTTTAGGTTAATTTTTACTGTTATTTTCTGGTTATATTTAATAACAGAGATTGGCAATACAACTAAGACTGTGCTATACCTTGTTAACACTTTTAAACGGATTACATGTATGCTGCTTTTTTAGAATTATTTTTGTTGCAAATTTTGCAGTCAAAAGGATTGTGTTGTTATGTTACACATATTAAAAGCATGTTGTTTTACAGTCATTTCGCTTGTGGCAACCGGTAGTGTCAAAGGGAATTGTGTGACTTTCCTATATAATTATAACATATATACAAAAGTAAAATGTGATTTATTCTTTTCCACATTGGCTTTTCTCTCCTTTATGGTCTGATATTTTTTACCTCAACTGCAATGGCCTAGTTTAAAGATACATGAGTGACCTTTCTGTATACCAATTTATATTCTTCTATACTACTTGTGCATGTTTTACATAATATACACACAAAAGACATCTTGTTTCTTGAGAAAATATCTGGCACAATACGCCCCAATTTACCTAGCTGTGAATATTTAGGTGTGTATTGCATTGGAATTTGAAGTTTGTCTTACCAGCTGCCAAGTTCAGGGTTTGGGGTTTTTTTATTTTGCCTGTGTTTTAGGGTTAGAGTATATGGCATTGTCAACCTCCACTGCCACACCTTAGTTCTATTTAACACATGTACAAAGTTGTTTTTCCTGCAGAAAACTGGGACAACTGTGATCCAGTGGTGATTTAAGTGCTTTTTATTCTCATTTTCATTACTTTTTGTTCTCACTTTGATCTGCTTTACAGATCTATAACAAAAGACAATCTCTAATAAAAAAAAGCCTTTCAACCTAATAGGGTACATTTTGGATTGCTTTTGCTCAGAGCTAGCAAGCTATCCATTAGTATTCCTGAATCACTAGAAATATTTTATGTCCAAAGAACTTGAGAAAATACTTCGTTTTGAGGGATACAAGAGTAATAAAATGTTGGAATGTTTGCTAAATCTTGTGCTGGCCTTCTGAGCATGCTTAGAGTCAGTAAAGTATTTTGTGGGAACCTGAGCAGGACTAGACTGAGCTGTGTGTTCTAGAAATTAATTAAACATATTTGTCTATAGACAATGTGTTTTCAGACAAAACTTCCTGGTGATTTTTTGAGAAACAATAGATTGTGGGAGAAATGATACTGAATAAAAACATACATCACAGAAAATAACATCAGTCTAAGCAACAATTTAATATTTTTTTTCTTGTTGCCAGTGAATACAGAAGAAATCACAACAGTTCAAGTAAAGACATTTTCCCTGTTGAAGGTGAGTTAGCAGTTGTTAAATGAAAGAAAGAAGATGATAATGACAGCTAATTTCGAAGAAGCTAGAATTTTGTCATTGTTAAAGCCAGACATGCATTTTGGCAAGTAAAGTTAGATGTGCTGGGTTCTAATCTGGTGACTTCTAGTACACCATTTGGACATTACAGATTTAAATTAATGGCATTAGTTTCACTGACATAGTTTTCCTAAAAGTCACTGCATGGTTCATGAGATTTCAAAGTATTGACATTATTGTTGTTTAAGATACTTAATTTGAACTAAGGACGTCAAAGGACATAACAAAAGATCTAGGTAAAATGAGTCTAAGAATAAGCAGGAATATTAAAATTTATTTCCTTGAAGCATGTAAATTGAGGGGGGGAGGAAGGCAAAAAAAAAAGCTGACACCTTTGTTGAGGAAAAAAAATAAAAGCAGTATCTGGAATTCCCTCCACAACATAAAGTGGTTCCAGACTAATATCTGCTTGGGAAAAATTCTTACACGTACATCTGATATAAAAAATCTCTTGAGAAAACTGTTGGACAGTGGCATTGTCTGGCATAGAAAAGACAGGTGTATTTCTGTTTATAAAGCTAAGAACACTTCCTCCACTGGGGAGTAAATCCTTTTCTTCTGCATTAGTCCTTGTGTTTTACTACCAACAGCAACTCAGTTCTGTTTAGCTGTGGGCTGCTTACCCACAGCAAGTAACTGAAATGTATGATTGTCTGAAAATAGCTTATTTGTCAAGCTCTGTTAATCCTAAAGTTTATCTGATGATATATTATTTTAAGAGTAATATATTGATAACAGGTTGTGATAGAATGCTGCTAGAAAATAGGAAATTTATATTTTTGTGACAAGTGCAGCTGTTAATTTGCATTCTTCTACATAGTTCGTATTGCTTGCACACATCTAAATGCAGTCACGCAATTGCTGAATGCTGTTAAGGTCCACGCATTGCTCAGTGACGGAAGACAGCCGTTATAAGACTTCCAAAGCACGTTTCCATCAGTGTCCTGTCGTAAGGCAGGTGGGTGGTAGACTGACCCCCAAACTGGCTTCGTGGTCTGAAAACAAATGTATCTGAATTCATCCACAAAACGCTTGGTGTTACTTGCAAAAGAAGTCTGAAGGGGCAAATATTAATAGCTTGTTTGGCAAAACTTTAAATGAAAACAAATGACAAGTTTTTTAGTGCTTCTGGTTTGTATTTGTTTTACTTACTAGTGGTATTAAATTAATAGTTTACAGTCGGCTGATATTAGAATTTGGGTAGTGTTAACATTTGGGTCAAACAACATAGATTTATTTGCAACATATGGGGGGAAAAAAAGGTGATGTGACTTTTGTTCTTTCACTTCTACACTTTTCTGATTTCCACTGTAAACGGTAATGAGAAAGCAAATGTATGATAGTTTGTTGCTTCTGTAATAATTCTTATTTGAATTTCTTAGATGTTTTATTATCTTCAGTACTGAAGAGCCAGCTTGTTCATAACTCAACGTCTGCCTTTGCAGGACCTACGCCCTTTTTGCATACTTTGAAGTAATGGCCACCAACCATCGCGGCTCATTCCGCTGTAGAGTGGAGCTGCACAGCCAGGGTGGCACGGCCAGCCGCTGCTGCTATCTTGCCCTTGCAGCTCATAGCAGCCAGCAGTAGAAGCAAAACAGTATCCCGTCAGTAGAGATGCCATAAAGATATGCTAGATTTGGCCATCTGCCATACATGAAAGATAGCATCCAGTCAAAGCACATGTCTCCCACTCTCTATACTTCCTCTGTTGTCCTGGGCTTACAGGACACTGCTGTTGTTCCTGGTTTTGAAGTTATGCAGAGATGATATTGTGCTAGCACAGGTCTTGCAATGTGTCGAATAACTTGCATTGTGTGTTTCCCCAAGATGAAGCATTTAGGCAGTTTCTTACAGCAGAGGGATCTAATCACATATCCTCACTGGGGTAGACTTTTTTGTAAAGAGAGCACAGATTCTTGGAGTTCCTTATGCTGCTGTGGTGTTGGAAGGTGTGTACTTTCTCTACACTGTACATTTTAAGAGTCTGAATCTTCAAAACTGATCATGTAGCAATTTTTGGCTTTGTTTTAAAACAACAAAAAAGCTATTCCCTTTCATTTATATTCTAGTCCTGGATACATGCAAATGCTTTAGGGCTCTGGGTTTAAATGAGCAGAGGACTTGTGAGGTTCAGACACTTAGGGTTTGAATATTCCAGCAGGAGAATGGGTGTGATAATTCAGGAAATGTCATTCATGTTTCAGCTACTGCTAGGAACAACTTTTGTCTTTGGGTGATTAAAGTTTCAAAGAAAGTTCTGGACATTTGGAAGGAATCCTCTATTTCAGTCTGCTTCTGTTCCTCTCAAGGAAATATTTACCTTCAAATTAGGGGTGTAATAGGGGCCGTGCTTATGAGCTCTTTAAAATGTGAAAGTGTTGGTGCAAATGTCTCAGGTCTTCAGAGTTCAGTGGTGAATCTTTTTTGCTTTGTTTGGACGCAAAAGAAAGGAAGTTGCTTCCCAAATTTATGGAAGTTCTTTAACATTTACTTTTTCAGGTGTATGAAATGGCTGGCACTTACTTCCAGATCTACATCATAATCTAATAAACCTTTAATCCAGAAGAGTCTTTAAACCACTCTTTCTGAGTAATTTAAACTGTTGTATCTGCCTGCCTGTAAAAGATGGATAGTATTACCATTCACCTGGGAACTATCTTCATTAATAAATTTGGATGAGATTCCATTCACTCTTTTCATCTGTGCTTGATATGGAATTCTGCAGGTGCAGTCAAAGGTGAAATTGGGGGGAAGAGGAGGAAAAAAGAACATCTAACTTCATAGTAGAAAATTTTTCCCTTTAGTTTTTACCATTCTGACATATCACTTCGTGTGATTGTTCACTCTTACTACTGCAGCACCAAAACCCACTGATAGTATTTGTAGTTTTTCAACAGGATCTGTTAATATCTTTTTTTTAATATTATTTTTCCTCCGTTGATAGTAATTAAATGCAACAGAGATCACCCTGAACTTGAAAATGAAGGCCATGGTTAAGAACTGGGATGTATAGTTTTAGAGTATGCACTTTTTTGTTCATTTCTATTTCATGGATATGTGAAATTCTGGGAGTTCTATCTCAGTACTTCTGTAATTTGTGTACAAGCAGAAAAAGATGGAAAGGCCTCATCTGCCTGTTAGTAATTATAATAATAGAAATCTAAGAAGCTTCATCTGTTGCTCGTCTATTTAAAGCAAGATTTAGTAATCTGGGGCAGTACAGAAGATCAGATACCTTTCTTTTACTCAATCCCCTAATTAGCAGAAGCATCAGTGCTAAGAACGTTTCATTTTCTGGTCTGTGAAATTGTTTGATTTGTGTTTACAATGCCTTTAATTGCAGGAATGCCTATCCTTCTCCAGTCAGATAGCACCTCAGTGCCAAAGTGTAGCTATTGGAGCCCCCTCCTACTGTGCATTGTGTTGTGCACTGTACACACAATACTATGTGCTGTTCCTGTCCTGGCAATAAGCCCTGTGGCACCCCCCTGGGCGGCCAACGCCATGAGTAACCTGGAGTGACTCACAAGTTAGTTGTCTGACTTGGGCCTTGATTGGCCAGCTAGAATTACCTCAGTTTTATGCATGATGAGGACGCCAAGAAAAGTCATTCTCCTCTTCCAACATGCTGCATGTCATAAAACCTGGAAGAACTGAAATGAGAAGGACTTTTACTCTTTTTCAAATTTGGTTGAAATTGGCTGCAGGTTGAATGGTCAGTGGCACCTCAGAGATGCATGACGGTTGCCGAAGCCTTGCTTTCTTAAGGAGCGAGGTCTCTGCCTTAGTGAGTTTAGGAACTAGAGAAATATTTCTAAAACTTTGGAAAAGAATTTCCACTATCTTTGTTTTACACCTGATAAAAGTGTGATCGCTGCACCCCCCTCCTCACCCTGAGTTCGGCTCCAGAAGGGACAGATGAGCTATCTGATGAGCGTGTTGTGTGTTTAAGTGTTTTAGAACTTTAGACTCTACAACTTTGGGTTCATCTATAGATGATGAAGACTCAAAATAATTATGACTGTCATATGAAAGCAGATTCTACTTTCATTGAGTTTATAACTTTAACAATACAAATATTTTCATTTTTCTCAATATTTTCTACTGCTTTCTGTCAAAGACATTGAATGGACCAAATCATGCTACATGCACCATGAATGCCAACTAGCTCTTTATCCACCTATCGTTGGAATATTATGGATCAATTTAGCAAGAGCGGTAACAGCCACCATTTTTATTCCCCCTTGCTCCTTTTTCAAATCCCAAAAGATGAATTCTTATGTAGTCAGTTCAACATGTAGATGACCAATTTATGTTGTAATTCCTAAAACAGTATGTTTAGAATTTATGCTAGCTACAGCTCAACAGGGCTGAGCATTCCCAAATTCCTTTTCTGTACTTGCATGCATTCTGGCAGGAAACATTATTCTATTTGGTTAACCTGTCTTTCGAAGATAATTAATTTGTATTTGGAGCTTTCAAAAAGATTTTAATTAAAAGTTAGATTTACGCCAAAAGGTTTCCCAGGATCCTGGATTTTCTTTCTGTTTTATACTGTGTGTACACTGTTTCAGAATGCTGCAGTAAATCCACAGTCATGTAACATGTTCTACAACCCTCAGAGATATCCTGGGAAAGTCGATTCCACCTACTGTTTTTTCCAGATTAGATTGGTTTATAAATTGGTCTGGAATGTGAATTTCCTTCTCTGTTGCGGTCTTTTGTTAAAAGCCATTTTTACATCATGATAAAACTTTTCTTTAAAAAACAAAATACTTAATTTCATTAATCTGTTTAGCAATACCAATATAATGAGCCATAATATTGATTTTTTTTTTTTTTTACTTAGGATTTAAAATCTCTATTTCTTTCCACAGAATTAAATGCTTCAAACTGATACTCAACCTCTTTACAGTCCCCTCTTTAATTTAGTTGTTATAATTAGGCATTAACTGGTGTCGGTGGTATAGCCAGTTACAAGCCATTCTGTTCTGCTTGTCTTGATTATCACAGTTTAGATGTAAAGTAAATTAGAATGAAAGACTATACAGTCCAATTACAGATAAAAGCAGCAAACTCTACTGCTGTAATTAGATGCCAGTACTATTTTTCTTAGATTTTCTATCTCTGAGGGCATTTCTTGTAGCTACTTTGCTGAAGCTAATGTTTAAAGATTTTATAAATGCTGTGTGTCTCTGTGACATCATCTTTGCCCCTTTAAGTGGCCTGTTCTGAGGTGCAGGATCTGTGTTTATGTATTCTTTGTTCATGACACATTTCTCTTTCAAGATGATGTAATGTGTTATCCATATTATGAGTATAGAGACGTTAATAAGCACGGGTGGGAAATAGTTAACATCTGTGTATTCAAACCTTTCCAGTTGTAGCAAAGAGGAGGTACCCACTTTTTGCCATAATGCAAAATACTACCATTCATTTTTCCTCTGTCATGGCAGATGTAAGAATGGGCATGCTAAGGGTTCTGCTGTCTTCCACCCATGTGACTTCTTCACCAGAGGACAGTCACACGTTTCAAACAGCACTTCCCAGAATTATTCATTAAAAAGAGTCTCTGCTTCGGAGGGTTCATGGGATAAGGGGAAGACAAAGACACTCAGCAGGCAGTTGACTCAAGGTCATACAAAGTTTCCTGGTTCCCAGTCCAGTATCCTAAAAAACAGCTCTTACTGTCTACCTAAGAAATCTTTACAAACCAGCATGCAAGCATCCATAAAATAGCAAAGAACAATGTAGGCTGGATTGGCTTTGATGCCTTTTTCAGAAAAGAATCAAGTCCTTTATGAATGCCAAAAAAGCTCTAGATCCCAATTCACTGAAATGTGATAAAACGGACAAGAACCATTTCATCCTAGGCAAGATGGTCACTGTAAATATGGCATTTCTGGCACATTTACCAGTAAAGACAATGCAGACAGTTGTGCTAAGACAGATTGTAAATGCAAGGAATACTTTATGCCAGCAAAAAATACAAATTCTGCTGTATTCATCCATAAGTCCTTGGGGTAAAAAGGAAGCACCTTTCAAATAATTTAGGAGAAGTCTGGTGTTTGCTATAGCTGATCAAAAACACCTGACGGAATAATTTTTGTGCTGAAAAATTCAAATATATAAATTTGTTGTGGAAAAAACTCAATAACATGTTGGCAGAACACTGTATCAAAATAATTGGCTTCAACCATTTTGTTTTGGCAAAGTTTTTTCAAGTCATTCCAACGCATACTGAGTATTACAATTAGTGAGTATTAGAATTATATGTGTTATGCTATGTTTAGTGTTTATTATATACTCAATATTTCACATGCTAGAAAATCTGAAATTATTTGAATCAAAGTAAGATTGCTGAAAAAATAATGTCTTCATATGAATTTTTTTCAGGGATAATCTTTTACTATAAAATAAAAGAATTGTTGTTTTGCAACAATTGCAATTCTTTTTTTCAATTGAAATAATTGAAATGCCAGTTATTGAGCAGTTTTCTAGCCCTTTAGCAACCAGTGATACGTATTATATGTCACTGAATATCCAAAGTGTTATCCTGTGAAGTCATAAAATATCATTTATACATGATAAAACTTTCAAATTAGTACAAATTCTTATCAGTAAGGGATACTGCCAGAAATGATCTCAAACAAGGGAAATGAGGAGCATATTGTTCATTATGTGTGAAATTTGCCTGACTAGAGTACAGCCCAGTTGCCTGGATTTTAGGTCAGTCTCATCTACTCTTTCAGAGGTGAACTAAACCTCTGGAGCAGAGCTTGGGAGTAAGGCTGTGCTACTGTTGACTGAAATAGCAGCTACTTTCACACCACTTGAATGACATACTTGAAACATCAAAGACATCTATATAAGAGCTCCACAATGGACTTTACATTGTCTGGAGAACTTGTATCACTATAGAAACAGGAAATCTAAAGAAATTTTATGTGAGTATCATAATATTAGAGACCATTATTGGGGTGATGTTATAGCTGGTAGTAAAAGAGATTTAGAAAACATACTTGTATTATCAATGTTTCTCTCTTACCTGCTGTGTTTGAGTACCATTTTAATGTACCAGTAAAGTGGAAAAGACTCATGTTGTTTGATTCTCTAGGGTAAAGTTAATTGGTAATTTAAACGGAAATGAGAATCAAAAAAACATTTAGTAAGTTTCATTTTTCAAAGCAATGTTAAAACTTCCTGTTTTACAGCAAACGTACAGAAAATTATATATGTTGATTTAAGGAGATTCAGTTTTACTTGATTAATTTTCTAAAGATCATTTAAGGTGTAAGCAAATCATATATTTTCTTGTGAAACTAAATTGGTCTGACCCCTTGCTAATTTTACCTACAATTAGTTTGGAGTAATTATCACAGCATACAATTTAGTTTGCTTCCACAAAAAATTATTGTTCATGGGGCCATAAAACTCTTTAAAAATTGCTTAATGAACAGCTTAGTCATGAGTATGTCTTAAAAGATGAGAATTTCTATTAAATATGTAGAACATGAAGATGCAGTATGTGTACATTGTACATAAAAACTTGGTATAAAACCGACCCTTCAGGATACTCTACAACATGGAAATGTAGCATGAGGTCACATAATGAAAGGCTGTCTCTAAACCCATCAAGCTGAAGCAAGATGACATGTGCGAGCCAAATCCTGGTATCTCCTGATTTCTGAAGGCTTGGATTTTCCGCCTTAATATTGTCTTAACATGAACTCAAGTTTTCTTTTGTTGTTGTTGGTTTTTGTTTTTAATGAAAATGGTGACATCATTCATATGATTCATAGGATTTTGGACTGAATTATATGCTAATGGTTAAGGCAAGATTGTTTGGTGTCAGTGCTTCCTAAAGCTAGGAGACCTACTTGCGAAGCACCACACATTGTGATTTTAATTTCTTTTCCCAAGTAAAGGAAATTGCTGAAACTTCTGCCAGACTTGGACCATCCAGCAGTCCAGAAATGAGGATCAGCTCATAGGAAGAATATTCAGATGCCTATACAGCACCTGTACTTTCATCAGGATTGTTCCCCACCTTATTTTTGCTGTGTCAATCCACAGAATTAGCTTCTGATTTTTAATACATGTGCTTTGCTCATAAGAGGAAGCAAAACAGATTTCCTCTTTCATTAATTCTTACAAAGACTGAGGCAATTTTTCCTTTATTTCCTCTGTAGGCAGTGGTAGAGATAAAGATACCAACTCTCATTGAACCCTTTTTTTCCCTAGGGGAAAAAAAAAAAAAGCCAGAAAAACTATCTGCAGTTTTACAGCTATGGCTAGAGGGAGACATTTCCTTCTTGACCTCTCAGATTTTTTGGAGATGAACCCTTTCCATGACAGCTCAAACGTTACATAGAAAGTGATAAAGAAACAAATTATCTATTTCTGTAACCCTTCACTTTCAAAACAAGAGTACTTGTATTTTGTCTTCTGCTGTGGAAACCAATGCTGCTCAAGGAGATTCACTCCTTAGAACAGCAGATTTTGTGGAACAGATCTGTAGATAGATCTGGATTGATTGTCTATGCGTAGTATGATGCTGTTGGAAAAAAAAACCCCAAACTTGCCAAAGAGTCTGAAATGAGATTTCCAATGAGATATAAATAGCACCTAAAGCCAACCTAGGGTTTTAGGTAAGTGCAGTCAACATGGGTTTTGTATTATATCTCCAGAATAAGGGGGAAAGGATCATTAATTACGCTTTTCATTTAGCAAGAGCAACTTGCCATCACCTGCATCTTAACCTATTTATTTTCTATAGCATCTATCACCATATTAGCATGATGCTGACGTATGATTTCTCCTCTTCAACAACCTTTTTCCTTAAACCACTTTTATGGGTTGAAATCTTATCATGATTTCCTACTGCCAGCCTATATTACGAAACTTGTTTCCATTGCCAATTTGTAGCAGGAAAGATATACTTGAGCTTCAAAATATTGTTTCTATTCTAACTTTTGTCAACAGTGTACAATAAAGTCTTTTGGGTGAGATTTTTCAAGATGCACACAATATTAGCCAAAATGGTGTCAGTCATAAAAGTCCCTTTGTCTTTAGTGACAAAAAGGTAAATAATGCATGTGTTTTAAAATCTTACCATCATTTATTGTAATACTTTGTGGCTTCATAAGATCTTATTTTGTTGGTTGCCATACAGCCTCCAGAAAGCATCATCTTGTGCATGACTCAAGACCTCTTTCCCTATTAAACTAATGGAGTACCTTCTGGCAACCTTCCAACTAATAGTCTGCTCCAGATGGCATTGCTTACAACTTCTAAGCAGCACAGGAACAGGCAGCGACCGCCTTATTCTTTCTGTCAAATAAACAATACATGTTTTGGTAGGTTGGGATGTGGTAAAAATAAATCAAGCTTCATGAGCAGTCAGCTGAGTTCACAAGTAGAACTCTTTGACTTCGGAGGTCGAGTTGCCTACTGTCAAGTTCAGAAAGGAATTCTGGATAATACCTTGTGGCAAGCAAATGGTAGGCTCACTTTCTAGCCTGGCTTCTCCGTAAGGGAAATGGCCATGCTCTAAAAGAAATGGTGCCTTTTGGCAACAAAACTAGCAGGATGACTGCTAATGCTTAAACAGTTCCACAGCTCGGATATTTGGCAATTCAAATTCTGGAAGTCTAAGCATGATGTATCGTGATGTTACAACTGTGTACGGTATTATACAGGATGAAATCATGTGGAAAAGCAAATCCTTCTGTTTCCTTAAGTAACACTGCATTTACCCTGGTTATCAAAGTGGTCAACTCTGTAAGTGCAATTAACAATTTGGATTTTCCTGTTTGTTTATTTCTTGTATACTCTAAGTAAAGAACTATCAGCAATTCATGAGAGTTAAGCCCAGAAAAGTATTGTTATGAGTCTGTTATATAGAAAACAATGGTATCATTGAGATTATTTGTCCATTTCATGCGAGAGTCACAATACCTGTAAATACGTTGCTTCTACTATCTTTAATTCTTTGTTTTCCTTGTATGTGCTCAGTGCACATCATTTTATTGGTCTGTCAGAAGCCCTCAAAATTAGCAGTAATTGATCTTTAGTGGTAGTGAGTATTCTATTAGCTGTGAACAACTTTTACTTTCACTGAGAGGGGTTTTTTAACCTTTGTGGAATGAGAAGTATTGTTCTCAATTACTTACAATAAGGAGAGAAATATAGAGATAAACTGTAGTCATGGGAAAGTTACTATAAGCAATTCAGATCAGATGTTTAATTAGTATAAACTGGCCTTGCTCCATGTTTTGTGTGCATTTATATCTACCTTCCTGAAGCCTAGATTTTGCCCTCACAGACAGTAATTTGAGATTTTTTTTTTTCTGCAGGTGTTTTTTCTCTACGTACTAGATGACTGTCTACAAGACTTACAACTGTACCTGGGTATCAGGCTCAGGGACATCCTTTGTTTTTTTCAATAGCCAGTCCAAAATCCAATCTTTTTGGAGATACAGCACAGAAGGATTATATGATACTTTCAGATTACATAAACAAATACCTGACTAGGCAAAGAATTAAATTAATATCCATTGCCCCTTATATTTTCAGATCTTATGTTAGAATCTTCCCACAGAAGTTAGTGGCAACACTCCCATGGAAATTACATTGGAATCAAAAGTGGAGCCTGGCTCTAAAGATTTTTCTCTCTGTCATCCCACACATTACTTTCACCTACAAGAATGACAGTCATGACTATTTATGTTGGAAACTCTACACTTAGGTCTCCTGGAATTTACATGACCCAAATATTTAAACAAGTGGTTTTAATATTTTACAGTCTTTTAAGTATCAGATGGAGTTGAACTTCATATTGCAATTTGGAATGTCAGTTTACTTAATTTCATTGAGTAAATTGGCTCAATCATTTAGGGTGGGGAAGGAGAATTTAAAATTTGTAAATATTGCTAAGGCTTATATAGTAGTTTAGTAACTATTTATTATTTAGATCTACTATACTTCTTTCCAACAGCAGAAAGAATTAAAGTTATAATAGATTTTTAAAAGTGTGTGTGTGTATACATATATGAAGGTTTTTATGCATATACATATGCATGTTTAGTGTATGTGCAGTTGTGTGCACAGTAAACGGTATGATACTAATCTTAAAAGTAGTAAATAACAGGAGTAGGAGCAGGATAAAAAAACAAAATTAAAAAAATAATTAAAACAATAACTATTCCATTCATTCTGAGCATATCACACAGAATTGCATTAGGAAAAACAATAAAAAATGTGCTTTTAATCTGATAGTAAAAAAACCCAATAAAATAAAAATGAGATCCATTAATGAAAATAATGGATTTTATCCAAACTAGTTAAATACTTAGCTTGTAATTATTTTTTTTAGTTGATGATGCAGTAGTTTTAGTTACATACTGGGTTGCTAAAGTGCAATTAGTACCAGTGTTACCATTTTAAGAATAAAATGAATGGAAATATATATAAAAATATGTTCTTAAGGATTCCAGGATGGCTGTGGTTCAAAAAAAGAAAAAACTTTTCTTTGAATGGCATATTAAAAAGAAATGGCTAAGACATTTTGGAATGTGTTAAGACCTCAGGAAATGGATTAATGGGTCAATAATGTGATAGTACTACCTAAAGGCAGTTTGGTTTAAAAGATACTTCATTTTAGTCACAAAATTTCTGATGTGGTTTGCAATTCTGGAAACTTTTCAGTTATACAGTTGAAATTATTTATTTCAGAAATAGTGGATCAAGAGACTAGGTTATGAAAGTGCATTTACATTGATGAAATATATTTTCTGTCTTTAGTTTTTCTCATTTTGGTCTTCCTCATATGTTTTCCTCTGGTCTTTTGTGTCCTGAAAGACTAGATGGGATTAGAAGTTAAATTTAAATTGCATGGATAAATGATTAACTTATTAGAAATCACAATTCACAACTTAATTTATCACATGCCTCCCTAATTTTTCACATGGTGATTACAAATGGGGGGGGGGTATATGAAAAATTGGAGACATATAAGATAAATTGCAAAACCATGTGATAAATGTACTTATCATGCACCTTTTGGCAGCCTTACCTCCTCTCTGCTCGCTCATCCATCTCTTCTGGGACTTATTCTAATGCTCTAAACCTATGAGCAGAGTCAATCAATCACTGAAATTCTAAAATCAAACTCTCCTAGAACTGTTTTATCCCCTTTTTGCCAAATGGAGACTTGCCTTGTCCATTTTCAGTCCTGCCAATTTTCTGTGCAGAAGTGCTATGGTTGTTGAATGGTTGATAGCTTTCTGATGCTGGAAAGTGGTGATTCCTGACATTCCAAAGGGATGTAGACTTTGCTTTCTCGCACATCTCCTACAAGATATAATACATGTGGAATGAGACATCTCTGTACATGCCTACTTCAGAGCTAGCTAGCTCTGTGTGTAATGAAGCCTGTCGTTCTTCTGGAGATCACTGGATCATAGTTAAAACCATATTTTACATGCCCGTAACATCATTTGCAGTTCATCACTGAACTGCATTCTAACATGCTTTCAGACACAGTTTTCTAAAACCAAATTTCAACTTTTATAAACAGTAGATATGCAAAATACATTGCAAATTATTTGACATGATGAAGAAGAGTATTTTCAATTTTTCCTTGTATTCAAACTGGCAAAAAGCATTGTATGTGTTCCAAAAAAACTTCGTCAACTGCAGAACAAACTATTTCTAGAAAGGTAAGGGGGGAAATCTCAGTGAAGATAATTGAAATCAAACAAGGACTTTTTATTTTTAAATATTACTGATATTCCAGGTGCAAACATATTATTATATATGCTCAAGTATATTATAGTATAATATTATAGTATTATATTATTGTGTATAAGGCATACATAATGTGTCTAAGGCTTAATACTTAAGTATTTTTAGTACGCCATGTAAACATTATTAGAGTAACTTTTTTTCCAATAGAGAAAGAAATGCTAAATTTCCTGTACAACTGATCAGAGTTTAAATTTGAAATTTCATTTGCATAATCTTTTTTCCTGTACAAGGAGAAAAGATTCTTTCAATTCTTTGTATTCTTTGGATAGTGGAACCAGTTGAGAAAAATGCTTGTTTTGGCACTTCCCCAAAGGGAAATACAGATTTTGATGTTGGCGAAGATGACTTCAGCAAGTAGTGCACATAAAAAGCTAGCATTTCATGCAAGTTCATAAGAAGAAACTACAGCATAGAATAACTTTTATGAAGAAAGTCTGTGTCTTCCTTGGTGAATAGGTCCCTGTGCTACCATAATAATGCCCAGTTCTACAACTACAAACACTTATTTGTTCAAAGTGAATATTAACATTGTAATTTACTATCTAATTACAATTCTATAGTAATAACTGAAAATGTGTTGTTAAAAACCATTGCATTCACTGCCTCACGCTATCAGACTGTTCTTAGCAGTGTAGTGTGTGTTTTTTGTCAACGCACAAGGCACTGCAGAGATTTCATAGAAAGCATTGACTTGGATTTCAAAAATTTTCATACTCAAACCTTTTTATAAAAAAATTTTTTTACAAAGCTACTATTAGTGATTGAATATCACAGTCACATTGCAACTGATGAATTAATGGAGGCAGGATTAAGCCCTGTGAACAATCAGTTTGCATAGCAAGCCTTATTCATGTAAAAGGCCTATGCATTTTATATCTCAAGGAATACTTTTCACTAATTTGCAAGGTTCCAAAGGAATGGGTTAATCTTGCAAAACATTGATACTTTTGTCAGCTAATCTGAAAGACTTTTCACTTAAAGCTACAGAATTAAAAGCCAGTTGAAAAAATGAATACAATATTAATACTTTGAAATAAGTCAGTATTAAAATGCATTTAGTTGCTAGTGAAGACTACTGAAAGATGTGATTTTTGAAAGAAAATTATTGTGAAAGAACTGTAAGAATAAGTTTTAGTAGTAATATCACTGATATACTTTTAAAAAAAAATTATTACCTTAACTTACATCAAGAAGATTTTCAGATAAGTTAAATTATATTAATTTCCATTTATTTGAAATTGATATAAATTACTGTTGTATTAAATTATATTCATAATGGTTATTAACAATAAAAATTAAGGTTTTATATTTATGGTATGATAGCAGTGCAGATTGAAAAATAAGTGATTAATATCAGGGTGTAAAAATCCGGGGGTATCTCAAATAAAAGTATGTGGTAACTGTCAATAGATATATTTCTATTTTAAGAACCAACCTAACAAATTATATCAAGATGTTTATTGTACTAAAGATGTGCTAGGCCTGTAGATTTCTTCACACACATGTGTGTGAGTACTTACACATGCCTCTTTATGAAATATATAATGTTATTAAATATATAATGTTTGATAGGGCATTTTTCTCTGATAGGCAAAAGAAATCACAGTTTTGCAACTTACAACTTAATGTCTTTTACTCACAAAGCTAAAAATGCTCTCATAACTCAGCAGTCAATTATTATTTCATATGCAATAAAAAGTATTGTGAGTTCCACTAATCATCTCAGATTGCTGCCTGGTACAGCACAAAGTGGTAGGTTTTTCCCACTGTCTATGGATAAATACAGTCTCAAAACCCAATCTATTGTGTGCTGTTCAAATTTAAATTTCCTTGAAACAGCAGAGTGTATGTTTTCTGTATGACTTTACCCTTAGAAATCCTCTCTGCTGGTCTTGCTCTGAAGGAAAAGGTGAAGGAGCACTGTGACCATCATTTCCAATCTTCCTGTTGTCATTTATGCCATCACAGAATGAAAGGATCCAGAGTTCAGCCGGGAGAAAGCAAGCAGTGGCTGGGGAATGGCTGGTATTTCATTGATTTTGTTGCTTTGCTAAATTGATTGTTTTCTTGCTAAGGAAATGAACAATAGTGCACCATTCTTTATTGTTATCAGCTGATTGTACTTGTTTTACTGCATAATTTTGCCAGTCATTGAGGGGTTTTTACAATATTGTGCACTCGAATGAGCCTGAACTAAAATGAATGCATTCACAATACAGCACGCACAAAAGCCTATGCGAATTTGCAAATTTGATGCCATCATAAGACATGGGGGTTCAACTTCATGAATTTATCCATGGAACAGACTGGGTTTGTTGAAGTGTTCTGAGACAGAGCAAAGCTAGCATCTGTGTAGCCGGATAGATGTAATCTGGTACCATTATCGATGGAGACAGATACAGGTGGCACTGGGGTAAGCAAGCAGCTTGAGGGACATTCAGTGGGATTTTCAAGGGACAGCAAAGATTTTTCGATGTAAGTAGAATATGATTCATTAACAAGAACAAAACCTGTGCCACGTGTGGGGAGCGGGACTGTGTATCCGTGGGGAATGCTATTCAAAAATTACTAAAGAATCATGGGGAAGGGCTCCCTGAAAAGCTAATGTATCAGTCTAGTCTGCTGATTATCCTACTGTTTTGGGGATATACAATTTTTTTGTAGGGAAAAGTTGTAATATTTGTCATTCTTCAGAGGGACTTTGTTTCTATGAAACTCGTGCTAAGACAGCTGCAGTCGTTAGAGAGACATCATAATTTTGCTTGTAAGGTCATCTCTTCTGTTGAAAGTATTTTGTCACAGGATAGAGATGGTGACTTTCGTTGCCAAAAAGCCACTTTAAAAGATTGACAAGAGAGATTAAGAGGATACAGAAATTTTGAAGACGTTCTTTTAACCTTTTAATGTAGTGCCATCTTGGCAGCGGTGAGTCTATGGCGGGATTAGTTAGGGACCAAGCATTTCTGGAGTCATGTTCCTTTTTTTGTCTCTTTCCATTTGGGGTATCAATTAACAGCAGTAAAGTAAGAGAGTAAACATTAAATAAGCAGCAAGCAAAATTACAAACAGTAATGAGCCTTATGAATATGGGGGTGTTACAAGGCTTGAAATGCATTTATTTTGGAGCTTAGCATGTTCTGGGAAAACATAATGACTTTGTGAATGTATTGTCTCATTTTACATTGCAGAGATTCCATTTATTGGCCCTGGAGGCTGACAGGGAACCGACACCTGTGCCCGAATATTTTCCAAACCTTGGCAGCGACAGGCACGTTCATTATGCAGCAGAGTTGTAGTTCCAAGTGTGCTCAAGGCATGGGAAAGTAGCAGACTTTACCCCTGCAAGGAAGAACAGGTTAAGTAGCGAAACGGCTGGGGCAGTGGATTTACTAACACGACCCATCTTCATGAAAACTGGTGCTTCTGTGACAGTGCACCACTAGTGCAAACTGCAATTTACGGTAAGTTAGTTTTGGTAACAGAATACTGGGCACGGGAGAGCTCATCAGAATTGGGAAATCTCAAGATACTTAGTTTCTCAGTCAGTTAAAGCAATTAATAAATTAATATTTATAGTGCCTTTTAGCATGTATCTTAGCTACAAATAGCATTTGCATTTTGGGATGGGAAAGCTTTTTTTAAATTTTTTTTGGTCCCTAAATAAAGTCTAACAGAGAAAGGCGAAACCGTAGAGATGTGTCCGGTGCTAAATAAGGTTTGTGATTATTCTGAAACATCTAAAAAGTTCAATGAAAACTTATGCAAGATTAAACAGTTGTGCAATCCCCAGGGTTTGGCAAAGGGGAGATTAGTGGTTTACCTATCAATAAATTCAAGGTTGATTACTTTAGCAAAATGTCAGTTTTTCCTTAAAACAGCATTTTACATAAGTGAAAATCCTGGTCTGTAATGTCACTTCCATGGTTTCTGTGTGGCCGTATCTACAATAAGGGTGGAATTTCATTAAAGTACGGCCTGAAGCATACGCAGATGGATTTTATTTTTAAATAGGACTATCTGTATAGATTATAAGAGGAAAGTTTTGTGAATATGGTATTTCAGGAGCACTAGGAAGCAATTAGGATCATCCATTTAGTGAATTTTGGTGGTCAGAAAGGCATTAGCTAGGATCAGGTTTTCTCATTCATCATACCCTGTTTCTTACAGATAAACAAGGTGATATGGTGTCTTGCTAATTCTCCGATATCATTATATAATATAATTGTGTTCTTGAGAGGCTGTTGAAGGCCATTTGCAATTACCATTGTATATGGGAAACAGTGGTTTTAAAACAGGGAGGTTAAGTGTGGCACAGCAAACAAAATGCGATCGGGTTATCTCTGTGTGTGCTGTGTTGAGAGAATGGTTATTTCTCTGTGAGTGTGTGTACACTGCAGGAGAGAACAGTTTTGTGTATTGAAAGCTTGAACTGATCGTGACAGTAAGAAAGGTATTTGGCTTTTTAAGATAGAATTCTAGATGCCAAGATCACTGGGTTCATGCTACTACCCAGATGAGCTTGGGAGTGTGCCAAGAAACTAGAAGCAGTTCATAAACCCCAGAAAAGTAGTAAATCAAAAGCCAGAAAGCCTTTGAAATTCTTAAGAAGCTGGGGTATACACAGGGATGATCATATAATTCTGAAAAAGAGCTTGATTACTTCACAGAGAGTGTTGTGTGCCAGCATGTTAACGGTCAAACCCTAAGAGCTTTGCACTTTGATTCTAATGAGTGCCTCACAAGTTTGGATGTTTACATGAACGTTATCTCTCTTTAAAATGATGAGCTTAAAACCCTAACTCTGCTGGGGTTTTACGTGTATCCTTTAATCTAGACTCTGCATTGGTGGGATTGTTCACATGAATGAGCTTTTGCAGGCTTGGTCCCAACGTTTATACAATGGATTATATTGACGCATTTGCTACATCATCGGTCAAAATTAATTCAGCTGTGTTTATGCATACGCTGCTGTATAAACTAGAACTCACTTTCCAATGATGTTGCCTAGTAAAGAACATGAGTTAAATGGTGCACTAGTCTTCTGTACCAAACAAGTAATAGACAAATCTCAGATCCCCTATTCCACTGCTTCGAACTTTATTCAGGAGCGTAATCTGATACTGAATTATTCTCAATATATTGCTTAAAAGGTGAGATCCCCATGTGCCACTAAGCTGCAAGATCTAGAAGCGCAAAAATTCTTGCTGAACCTTAGGGGGAAAAGAGAATAAAAAACTTTCTATAGGCTCTATATGCATCTTGAATATATGTTCTTGAACACTTTCCCTGACCGTTTACTAATACTACTCTGTTTCCTTTCCTCTGTTTGCATTGCCTGTATTGCTTATAATATTCTTGGTCTTTCCTGTCCCTTCTGTTCTTTAAGTTTAGTGTGAGCTCTTACTTGGCATTACAGGTACTTGTATGATTCATTTCAAGATCATTGGTAATCTCAGTGATATCAAAAGGACTATTAGTATGCAATTAGTATGCACATACCTAAGTACCTAGCTGAGTTGTAGCTTACACATTCAGAAATATGGACGTTCTTGCAAAATTCATTGATTTCAATCCACATCAGTTGAACTGTTCCCATTTTCAGTAATGAGATTTTGGACAGGCTCCATAAGAAAACAGGTTTAAGCTACTTGTACAGTAGCCGACCTCAGAAAGTGCCTGAAAAAAATAGTTGCACATTGGGGAATTAATGTTAATAGCAATTCAGACCTGTAAACTATGGCAAATACCACAGAAGTCATCAGAGCTGGCATGCCATTTTCATAACTGCATGCTTCTAATTTATCAGTTGTTTTTTTTGCATCAAAATCAGTTAAATAGGTACACGCTTTATTATTACATACAGAAAACTGCATTAAAAGAACATCTAAAATTTGCAAGTAATTCCAAAGTTAGTAAATACCTAATTAAGGTAAGAAATAAGTTAGTAGCCTTAATTCATCTCCCTTGTCTGTACTTACAGTAATAAAATGCTGACTACATGATAAAAGCACTGTTTGTTTCTGTGGGACCAAACCTCCTTTAGCACATAGAAATAAATATTGTTGAGTGAGAAATTATTCATTCTTTTTGCCTTCCTTGGTTAAGGTGTGATCTCAGGCCATATTTACTGTACACTATTCACATTCTGCTTTCAAGACATTAATCCTTCCTTGTGAACTTTTCTGTGGTGTTCATCATACATCACAAATAATAATTTATCACAGTATTTCCGTGAAATGAGGAACTGCTAGTATCTCTGATTTTTAATGTAAGGAGTTGTGGCACACACCCAATTAAATCCAAAGTTTCCACTGTTTTTCCTTGCCCAGGATGAGACGCTGTGCTCAGACTATCTGCCTATAAATGTGATCAAAAGTACATGTGTAGGCCAAAGTTTCCAACCTGAGTGATCCCATGATTCTGTGAGAGCGTTGCTGGAGCTCCGTACTGGAGCTCTGTAAGTTGCTACCAAGTATTGGAGAATTGGTTTGGTACATTTTGGGGTTTTCTTTTTTTCTTTTTTCTTCTCCAGTTTTGGACTTGCCTAATTTAATTTATTGAAGAGGGTTGTCCCTCAGACCCTTTCCTTCATTACTTTCCCTCTTACAATTCCAGCTTCCCTCCCTGCCTCTGTTTTTTATACCTTCGCCCTCAAGTTTGGGAGCACAAAAGCATTTAAAGGAATGAGTTGCCAGAATTTAGTAACCCTGGCCAAGCATCCTGTATTCTCTTTGCCATGTTTCTGGAACCAGCTGTTCTGGCTGAACCTTTCAGAAAATAGTAATCATCTGGAGGCAAACACCCAGGAGAGAAAATTGTATCCTGATCTATTGTAGTTACTTGGAGTAAAGGGCAAATGAAAACAGTGTGTTATAATTAGAAGAATGAACAGCTTCATCTCTGATAAAGCTGATTCAGGGATTCAGCTATGATCTAAATCAATAAGAGATTCGTAGTAAAATTAAAGGGAAAATGTTTTTTAATCATAGGAGTTAAAGACACGTTCTGTTAAACTATCCCTGGAAAAATGGTTTGCGCATGTGTGTGAATACTTCTCTGCGCTCCTGGATGTGCAGATACCTGCCTGGAGAGGCATGAGGGCACGCTTCCTCCCCTAAAAACGTAACATGTAATTAAGGAAGCAAACTTAGTGTTTGAAATAAATATTTAGATCTTGCGATAAATATAAATATTATTAACCACATATAATGTTAATTGTGAGGGCTTTGTGCAATAGTGTCAGGGATTTTGACTTAATCTACTACATTGAAAGATATTTTTATAATAATTATTAAGAAGGAAGCTGGGATAGCATGTTCCTTTATATTATATTTGTAAAAGATTAATTAAACTAGTCATATTGTCACAGAATTTAGCTAGCAATTTTCATAATGCTAAATGAAGTAGAAAGGCATTGAAAACAATATTTTAAAAATTGTGTATTTTAAGCAATTACTTTTTTCCCAGAATAATGTTTCTCAGTGTATTAACATTATATGCAATGCAAAATGAATTAGTTGAGTTAGGCCCAAACATTATTGATTACTATCCATCCTTTGCAACTATTTATAGCATATACCTTTTTTCATGTCTCAGCTGTGATTACATTTTCCCTAGGGTTCAGCATCAGTAGCATTGATATTTTTGGTAGTGTTACTGTACCACTCGCATTCAGTAAAACTTCACCTATTTATAAATAGTTCAAAACCACTAAGTGATGAAGAAAAAGTCTTACGATTTTCTGTGATTGGGATTTATGTGTTAAATCTGACTTTGAAATCTTGTTCCACGGTAAGGGAATCTGAACCTGTTGCTAAAGTTTTCATTAGTTTTATAAGGAGAGGATTGTTTTGGCAGAGATTCTGAAAAACTGGGTAGGTGAGTTAAAGAGCAGGGGAGTCACTGAAAATGTTTTCAGTGAATAAACATGTAAAATTCCCTGTCACAGCCCGGGCTGATACTGGGCTGTCCTGTGAGAGAGAATGTCAGGAAAAAAATGGTTGTAAAGCTCACCCCCAGTGATATGGGTAAAATAACATAATAATGAAAAAAGAGTCAAAATTGGGAGAGGATACACGGCCAAAAGTCATTTTAATTGTGTGGCCTGGTCTTTGTGCCTTTTGAAAATAAAACGTGCTTCTTTGTTGTCCTCTCTCTCTAGATCTCGGAGACATTTCTTCATAGTAGCTCTGTATTTAGGCAGCTACCTCATCATTATTCATCTAAGTCATCAAAATTTTAAAAAGGACTAAAAACCCTGATGTGTTATAAATAAAATATGGGAAGGAGGACAGTGATAGAATAAGACTTCATATATTTGAGGGAATACCCACCAGAAAGCCCTCACACAGTCTTTGCAATGTTTTCTTACTGCTTGCATATTACAAGCAAAGAATAAAATGCAATATGATCAATAGTTAGACCTGAAATCTTATAGGTGTCGTGTGACAGTATATCTACTCAATCTTCATTCAAAATTCACACAGTTTGTATTTCCTCCACTGTAAGTGCCTCTGTACTGTGGCTTTCAATAGCTGTAAATTAACTCTGTCATAATTATTCTCTTTTTTTTCTTCGAATATTTCTATCCTTGCTATAAATTGTGATTCTGTTACTTCCAGTATTGATATTGTGATGTGTCCACTAAGATAGCACAGTATCTGAAGACATGCATATATCTTTTTGGAATAGTTTTCTTTCACCCTCCCCCACTTTTATTGGTACGGCTGATTTCTCTTGGCTCTGAGCCCAGTTTGCTTTAATTTTTGTTTATTCTGTACAGGATTGCAGACTCTGCTTTGAGATGGGCACTGTATAAATTAATAAATAAATTCAATATATGCTTGCTTTTAGTGGGTTGCTTGGCACATCTGTTTTTCAGAGGTTTCTAAATCTTCATGATCTGCATAAGATATCTTTAGTTACATAGGATTAGGGAGAGTATCATATTTTTAACATGTACAGGGTTCCCCATTAAAAAGTCATCATTTAGTAACAGTTACAGTGCTCCGGCATATTGGATACTGTAATATGTCTCAATAGTTGGAATGTAGAATAATGGTTCTATTTAAGGCACTATGGGTATCTTAACTATGGTAAACACTGGTGTTCTTAATGCTGAAAACAGTTGTTTTGTACTCAGAATGTTTTTAAAGGTTCTCTATGCTTATTTTATAATCTCTGCGTATATAAATATGTATGTTGCATCCTATTGAAAATACTGACATTCCTTCAGTGTTGCAAGAGCTTTCACAGGCATAACTGTACGAAACAGTTGCCAGTTGCACTACTTTGGCATAACCAAAAGCCTCTTAATGGAAAACAAGGGGCATTTCCCATAAAAAAATGCCAATTGTCATTATTATTTATGTCAGGGTAACAAAGAGCCATTTAGAAAAATACTCAGCAAATATTGTGGCACCCAATTAACTCATAAATATCTCCGAAATGAGAAGAGGCTGCCTCTGAGCCAGCCAGCAGTCAGAGAATAATGGCAGAGTTTGGTTCAACGGGAGAGCAGGGAGATTCAGAGATGTGCAGAGATGTAAAAGTATTATGTGTAAAGCTGAGGTCAAAGGAGACATTTGTGAGGAAAGGGAGAAAAGCTGGCTTTGCTGAGGTGTGTGAGTCTCAGGGATTTCCCCATGTGTACTGAAGCCAGCTTCATAAATTGCACTGCTCACAGAGCACCACGTTCTTCCAGTTATCTAAACAGAATGAATAGGTTCTATTTATGACTCATGGGTTGTAATTTTTATTGCAATACTTGAAGGGAAGGTGGAAAGAAATGGAGGCCTCAGGGAGAAGGATTGTGTGTTGATCAACGTATACAAAATGAACAGTTGTTACTAGTTGGTCACTAAGGTAGGGATATCTCAGGTATCTTTTGTAGGAGCTCAAAACACAATAGCACGCTACCATCCCGTCTTCCAACTCTGTGTTTTGTAAGGAACCTAATTAGACAGATGATGAACATGTATTGCAGGCAGTGTGGTAGGCAGAGGAATACTTGTGAATCCAGTGAAGATGAAGGTCTGACCTGAGCATTGAGTTTATCAGCACTGTGAAGCGTGAGTGCTTCTAGGCATGCCCAGAAGTAAACCTTTGGGTATGTAAGGAGCTCTCTATGAAAGAACCATTGATGGCTATGATGTTGGCAGTCATAGCCCATAAATTATGGGATTAGGTGCTAACTGAACTGAGATTCTGAAGGATCTGAATTTTGTATTAGTGGTTGTCTCCTATCTAAGACTTCTTATAGATTTAACCTTAAGCCTTTAAACAGCTTCTTGCTAGTCTGGAGAAGTCCTTCCAGATGTGCAGTTACTGGGTAAGAAAACACAATTATTTCAGCAAAATCTGTGCATCTGGATCTTCACAAATACATTAATCATCAGCGTTCTCTAATATCTGTGGTTTCTGAGAGCAAAGTCCTTCAGTGCTCTTGACCTCTGCTGGAAGAAAAGGTTTATTTGCCCATATCTGACCCACACAGATGGCAACAAATACATACACACTGTACCTTTCATGCTCCCAATCGTGTTTACTCTCTAAATAGGTAGGAGTCCTGGGTATCTCCCATTCGTCTTTGATATATTTGGAAAATGTTATTGCTTCTAATATGGCAAGCCTAAGTCAAGGGAAAATATTACCTGGGCTCTCCCCGGGTCTGTTGGAGAGAGGCCTATGAACTGTGATCTGGGTTCGCTTCATGTACAGTCCTAGAGTGAGCTCCTAAGTTGTACAAAGCCCTCCAGCACTGAAGGGCACTGCTAGGAACTGTGAAATGGTGCCTCATCTCCCATGATGTCTCATGGCTGTCTCATGGTTAAAGGGAATGCTGTAGTGGAAGCAGTGCCACTATTTTGCTGATACCTTTTTATGATATAAATAGATATAAAAAAAAAAAAAAAGCAATGTCTGGGTGCATTATCAGTATGTTGTCCTTATATTGCACAGCTAGTGTTTCTGAGACAAGACTTTATAAATAATACAGAAATGAAAAGCGTGTGGAAAATAAGTTCCTAAAACATGGACTTATTACAAAATACAAGTAGTTAAAAAAGGGAGAGAAAGAGGGGAAGAAGCAGGTGTCTGGAGACACCAACATGTATCAAAATACAGTGGTGCAACACACCTTAAATAAAACAAACATAAACCAACCCCAAACACCCTTCATTTGTGGAGGGAGTATATGGAAACATTTCTTTAAAAAGCCATTTGAAATTTAAACATTTGATATCACCACTACTGAAAGTTATCCAGTACATGGCCACAGGGGTGCTCAGAAGTAAGAAACATGATCACAGAACAGGAGAAAAGGGGCAAGAATGAGAGCAGAATTAAAACCGTGCAGCCAGACAACTCTTTGAGTGGCAATTTCTTGTGACTCCCGTTTCTTTCCTAAGCACATCCACACTTAGCTTTTGAGAAAGCAGGAAGGACATGTAGGCAAATTGCCAACCAGATGGTGCAATCGAATATGAAGAATGCATTCATAATGGCAGTAAAACACAGAATTAGAAAATCCTATCATTTGCTTTCCTCATACAATACAGGACAAAAGTCACATGGAAAGAATAAATGCTAACTATACACTCATGCCTTCTAGTAATTTTTGTGATTTAGCTTCAGAAAAACTTCCACCTTTCAGTTCTGCTGTGGTATCCCCTACATCAAAGTAATTTTTTTGTGTTCCAATTATATGTTTCGTTGCAGATTTTTCGAAACTGCCTTATTGTTGCCTAAATATGTTTCTGCTAAGACACAAAATAATTTAACTGTGAGAGAAGGATTAGGTCCATTTTGTGAGGACTTCTGTAGTTGCTGCTCTTATATAGCATGAAGAAAAGAAAATAGTACTTGCTATCTAGACTTCTAGATAATCAATAGATGGAGAGGCTGTCAGTGGAATTAGTGGCAGACCAAGGAATTATACTATTTTTCATATGTCATGTAATTTCCAATTTATTACTGAAACTGCACAGTGTGTATGTTTGCATTTTGTATTTGGAATAATTTTATATTATTTTTTACTTACAATCTATTTTTATTTCTATCATAATTTGGCTCTGAGTGTGTAGTGTGTGTATGATGCATATATAGAAATACACATTCCCACTCTACTCCTCTGACTTGCTTTTACGTTTCAGAAAATACATGTAGAGATGCATAAAGTTTTCTAGCAGGAATATTTTGTAGTTATTTTAATCTAATTTTTGCTTATTAGTAGGATAGTTTTGGTTATGTGATTGGATGTAACAATTTCCTATCAATACATAATCAGAACTTGACAAACCCAGTCATAATTGAAGAGAGGAAGCCATATCCTGGCAAAAATGTAGAAGCCAGCCATCTGTCCTAAAGATTGTCAGCCTTTTTGTTTTGGATTTTATGTCTGTATCTTAATATTCTATGAAAATATATATATGGAATATCTATCCTTTACCTTTATTCTTGTAAACAGCTTCCAAATGGGATTCAGCTACACCATATGAGTGTTATCTTCATGCGTCTTTAAAAGACCTGCCACCTTCTTTCTCTGTCCAGTCTTAATTGGTCTTTACATGGTGCTGTTGACAAGCAAGTGCTTGTGGACTACAAATGAATCTGAAAAAAAAGGAATTCATTGAATACATTATTTTTTATTAATTATTAGAGCACTTTGGTTTTTATGATTTTGTGATTTGGATTATGGAAAGCCATGTGGCCAATTTTTTTCTTTGTCTTTTTGAATTCTGAAACTATTTATTTAGCTTGCAGATATTTTTTCTCCAGTGCTTAAAATCCGATCTTGATTGTGAGGAACCAAATGTGATGTTCATTCTTTCCTTCTTGGAACCCCCTTCCAGTTATAAAGATTTTACAGATGATTTTGACATTGATGGGCATCGAACGAGCTCTGTTGTATTCAGATTATATTCTTGTAACACATGTATAACGTTTCTCTCCTAGGAGGTTCGAAGAGTATTTGAGATCTTACCTGTAATAGCGGGTTAGGCAATCAGAGACAATGCTGCAGTTCAGCTGGTAGAACTGCATTACTGATGGAGACATAAGAAGCCGTGGGCTAAGTGTCAGGGCTTTTTGTGAAATTTCCATTGTTTCTGGTGGTTTTGTCTGCTGGTGGGAGAAACTAGAACCCAGAAAAGAGAAATGGATATTAAACCCCTCGGTGACTGTTTCCAGTCAGTTTCAGAATTCCTCTATTCTTTTGAGTTCTTAAGTTAAAACAGCTATTGCTTGAGATTTTGTGTATTTGTCTGGAGAGGGGATGGACTTAATTACATGAAGGTCCCCAAAGGTTTTATCTTTGTACATGGTAAGTAGTTTTAGCCCCAGTTTCTCTAGATAAGAACAGGTAAGAGCAAACTTGACCCTCGCCAAGCTTTTCTGGGAGAGACAATTACTTTTGAACTACTGTTTATTGGCTACAGAAAATGCAGAAAGATCTATTTGGCTGCCCATCTATGGACAAATAGAAGAATTTGATGTCATGCTGCATGTGGCAAAGGCAATAATGTGTCGAAAGCCAAGCTGGACAAGTTGAAAATCACAAATACCAGGCAGTGTCTTGTAACGGGACCAGAAGTATCGCAGGTATCATGGCTTTCTCTCATGTGTTAACTTCATCAATGTTGGTTGTTGTTACAGGGATCTGACAATGTACTTTGTTAAATAACTGAAGTTGAACAATTCCCAGTTCCACTGACTTCAGTTGAATTTGTCAGCTAGTGCCCAACGGTGGTCAGAAAAAAAACCCAAGCTGAGTTAGAAATTATTAGAAAAGAAATAGAAGACAAATTGGAAAACGTGACTCTGTGTCTGTGTAGAGCCCTGGTATGCTCTGCTTCTTCAGTGCTAAGAGTAATCCTCATGCTCCCGTTTCAGAGTGGATATGTGAAGAGTGATAAAGGTGATCAGACTTATGGAGCAGCTTCCATGTGATAAAACAAATATTACAGTCTTCAGCCTGGAGAAGAATCAACTGACAGAGAATTTGAGGACTGGGAATGACATGAAAAAGGTAAGTGGAAAGTGACTGTATCCTCTCCACATGTAAGAACTGAGCATCAAGGAAAACTAATAGAGCAGTTCAAAACAAATGAAACAAATTTTTTTTTCACACTGAGATATTAAGTAAATTGTGGAATTCCATTTCAGAGGCCTTTAAGGATGCTGAAAGTTGACATAGATTCAAAAGCGAACCAAACAAGTTCATGGAAGGAGAATCCATCCAAAGCTATTAAATAAAAACATGCCAACTGTGGATCAGAAAATCCCTGAGCCATAAATGAGTGGAAGCTGGGGAAGTATAAGGTATGTAGCATTTATATACTTTTTTTTTAACTTCAATGTAGCTACTACGACACTTAAAATTAAGCATGTGCTCAAGTTCTTTGCTAGTTCAGTGTCTTTGTTCATAGCATATCTGTTTAGCCTGTTATTTCAGGTTTAGGGTCATAGGAAATAAATCATGGTTTAGGAAAGGCAACAAAAGAAAACTCAGCGTTTCCTTTCCTCTTTCTGGTGGGCAGTACTCTGCCTTCAGAGTCAATACTGAGTTCACAAGCATGGTGTTAATGGACGGCTTTGCTGGAGCTGTCAGTGTTCAGTCAGATAACTGAATGTGAATCCCAGTGACACTGGGATTTT
>NC_082608.1:11052534-11085034 GCF_030936135.1 Gavia stellata | reverse complement strand
TGATTTGTGATGTGATGTTGCTGCTCACATTTCACTTAGTGTTGCTTAAATTGCCAATCACGGATCTTGCATTCTATCTGCTGTCAGCTCGGTTTGGATTATCACCTCAGATGTGGGGTTCCCTGTTTTCACTCTGTGGTGAGCACTTCCATGTTCCATTTTATAAAATCATATTTTTCTAATGAGAATGCAAATGAAAGAAAACCTGTGTGAAATGGCTGTAGATGAGTTGCTTGTCAAAAATGTTTTACTTTAGGGGGAAAAAAAAAAGCTGATAGCTCGCTCAACAGGGTAATGCACTGCATCTTCTAGATGGACTCCTCTTTAGAGTTGTGGCACATGGCCAAATATGAAGGCAGCACATCTTCATTGTTGCTGGTTCTCATTACTAGTGCTTAAACAACTCATGCAGGTTTTGACAGCTTATTTTTTTTTAATATATTTACATAAACCACTTTATTGCAGTAACATTTTTTCAATAGAAAATGTTGGGTTATGAAAAGGTTTGGTTTTTTTTTTTTTTTTTTTTTTGAAGACCGCGCAGGTTTAGTCGTCTTAGGAAAACACAGAAATAATTTTGTGTTGGGGGAACTTTAAAAGTTACTTTATTATAAAATATGAATCAAAACACAATAAAAACACAATTAAAAGTGTCGTTATCTCTTAGAGACTATTTAGGAAGTCAGCTGCGTGCTTTCAGTAGTATGTAGTGTTGAATATGTGCAGAGAGATCATGACTGGAAGATGAAATTATCCCTACTGAAGAGTACTAGAGATCTGAACAAAAATAACCTTTAATTAGATTTAAATATGGTACGTATTCACTTTGCTGACTTTTGCTTTTATTGATTCTTTATAATGGGTTAAAAGTATAGGGTGATATCTCAAATCACCTTAGGTAGGGCTTTATGACTGCCTCAGGTCTCATCGCTAATATTCTTACAGCTATTTACCTCTATCAGTAATGAACAGGCTAATGGGTCAGCGAATCTGGCTGTATACCGATCTCTTGGGATGATTTTCATTCAGTCTTCATCTGAAGCTGACTTCCGTGTGTGGCTTAAGTGATCTGAGTGTCTCTATATGTGGAATAGTTGTCAGATATGTAACAAGGTAATCAGAAAATTGGTTGTCTGGAAATTAAACAAAAAAATGCAATTTTTATATTAATGCAAGTATTATGTGCACTACAGCATCCCTCAGAACAACTGTGTGAAGCAAAAGAAATGTGGCACTGTAATGCTAATGGTTACAGGGCAGATTTTCAGCAGAGTCCATCATCTGCAGCTGGAACTAGATTTTAAAACAGCAGAGATTCTACCTGTGCTCAGATACTGTTTGTCAAAACACATCCAGATTCCCAGAGGACTTCAGCATTTTGGGTGCTAAGCTTGTGCAGAAATTCAGCTGTAAATGTCACAGTAAGAACAGATGGACATCAAGCACTTTAGTAAATTCTGCTTATACTTCGGTGAACAGAAGACTTTGACATTTTTATCCTAATTATAGGTACTAAGTACCTAAACATTTGACCAGAGAGCTTTTGAAAACCTTGCCTTAAAATATTTCCCGTTCAGGACTGATTAGCCAATACAGATTTCAATTTAAATTTTAATTAAGACTTATTTGTTATGTGCAGTATTAGCTTGCAACACTTTTTTTTTAAAAAGATGTTATCTTTATAGAATTGACTTATTTGGAAACTTAACATAAGCTTTCAAGCCCACAGAAAATATGGCGATATGTTTCTGTTTAAATTATGTTTTAAAAAGTAATTCACTGTAAAATGTTTTTGCAGTACTACTTTAGAAATAATTTCGGATGTTTTAGATAAGAACCCCTTAATCCCTGATTATAAGATCTAGATAGACAAAAACTTATAGGAATACAGTTTCAGTGCTACTCAGTATTTTAGCCACGCAGTTTCCACATGACCTGATTATCACTTTGAAAACATCTGGGTTGAATAGTGGCAGGAAAAAACCATATCAGTGCTAATGTATGAAATAGCCCTGATCCTGCATATAAATGGATACAGAGTGTCTGTTAACTTCAACAGACATTTTGGATAGGGCAGGTGCTTGGAACGTTATAATTTTATCTGTGAATGACTGTTGGGGTAGTTTTGCTGATCATAATACCTCAAAAATTTAATTTTTAAGAAGTGCCTGTCCACTGAGTCTTGAGTTTATTAAGGAGAGTGGGTTTCTTTCAATGCAGTACTGTTCTGTGTGCTTTATGTAGATTGCAGGGCTCTAATTAAATCCACGCAAGGGCTGTGCTTTATGCTGCTATGAAACAGAAGAGTGTTAAAATTGATTTAGCAGGCTTTAGTAACAGTTACTCTGGAGATGTGGTGTGACCAGGAGTCACCTGTTCTCTGCAGAAATGGAACATGAATCCAGTCTTCTCCATAGAAGTTCTGGACTGATTAAAAAATATTCCCCATGTTTCATGTATCTCAGGGGCAGAGTGAGGCTTCCAGGAAATCAGCTGAAGATTTACAAAGAGGAAAGGAAATTAGGCTAAAAACAAATATGAAAAACCCAAAAACCGTGTCATGTTGGAGGTTACAGGCAAATGGTGTGAAAAGTTGTGAGGGTCTCTTGCAGAAAGTTAAGTCTGAACTCAAATCCTTCACTGTTCTGACAGCTGGTAATGCTTTAAATACATCTCATGGTGTATTAGTGTATAATGCTCACTGCCCAGGGTGGTGGTCTGTTGGTCCATCACTATGAGCGGATGAAAAAAATCAAGGTAAAAGAACAGAGTTTTTGTCATGTATGAGAGTTCCTTTATAGGACACCAACTGGTTTGGGACAAAGGAGAGGAGGAATGAGCAGACACACTCTGGGTCAAGCCCTCATGGCTGATCCTAATATGAAACTCTCTGGTCAGATGGGAGTAGTTGGGTGACTTGCTACTGGCAGCTTATTTCTGTTCCCTCTGGCATCTTCCCTGTAAGAAGAGAGCACATGGGGATAGCAGAAAGTAGAATGAGAAGATGCCTGTGGAGAGGACAGAAACCCTCACAGTTTCTCGTAAATCACATTTTCAAATGGATTTGAACATGGATTTGACACAGTGACTTAAAAAATTGGGATCTGTCTTACCTGTGGGGATTGTCACTTGCTGTGTCTAGTGTTGTTCAACTAGTTTGCAGTAGAGAAAATGAAAAGCAGAACTGAAAGAGAATGGAAGAGAGAGAAATGTGTGGGGAGAGCTGGAGAGAAATGAATGGAAGAAAGAGAAATACGGAAAAATGGAGGGAAGCTGGAGAGAAAAATGTTCAGAGAAAAGGAAGAGTAAAATAGAGACATAGCAATGAAAAAGAGAATCACAGCAGCAAAAGACAGATTTAAATTACTTTAAAGGCACCAGTATATCTTGCTATTGAAATCATGGACACCTCTTGGTTGGTATACAAGGTACATAAAACTCAGTAGAGATTTTCTAGAGGAGAACATGTGACTGCTAAGCTTGTAGGAGACAAAAATGGAGAAGGGTTACCGCCAATAATACAGTAACCAAGAGCATCCCTAGTTAAGCAAAAGGTAGAAGTGATTACTGATGGAAATCTGCTTCTTCAGGAACAAGGGGAAATGCTGGGATATACTAGCTTGGGCCTTAGGAGGTTCAGCTTAAGGTTTGATCCAAAGCGCATTCTAATGGGTGAAAAGATTCTCCATTGATGCTGAAGGTCTGTCAGGAAAACAATCCCTCCCTTTCTCTTCTTTATTTCTCCCTACCAGTCATCCAAAGGCCTCTGTTAGAATTGTTTTTTTCCTGACTTCTTATTTTTTCTTTCAAAAGATGCTGGATGTATTCTGCACCTCGTGGCTGACTTGGAGGCCCCTCTGCTTTGTGCCGTGCATTGAGGAACAAGGTATATGTGCACGCACAAGACTGAAAGCATGAGGGCAAAAATACACGGAATAATCCTGTTTTATCTGTAGTTCCATAGTTAGTATGTGAGAGTCTAAGCTCCCAAAGAAAAAAGCTTCATTTTTACTTGAAGAGAAAAAGGAGATATTCTCTTGTAGTTAAAACGATTATAGCTAAGTGTTGAAGAAAAACACCAAACATTTTGAGACTTGATAATATGTGAATCAGCAACACTGGGAGAAGTGTCTGCAAGATGATTTGAGTTTCAAGGATGTAAATGTACTTCATTGCTCTGATTTAGTCACCCTTGGTCATTCAGGATGTAAGTGGGAACTGATCTCATTTAGGAAATCATTGAGAGGAGATGAGTCTGAGGGCTTGATTCTATCTTATCTCGACACACCACAGTTAATAAAGGAAGGCAATTATTATGTTTTCTGGGATGTACCCTCATCTGAGGCATTGTTAATAAACATTAAAGGGATAGTTCTTCAAAGATGTTTAAGAACCTAGCTCCCATTGATTTCAATAAAATGAGGCATCTAAGTGCCTTTAAAAATCTGACCTTAAGTGTCATCAGGAAAAAGTGAAGCAAAAGATAAGCAGGTTCTAAAAGAATAACAAGGGACTGCAGGCATATGATTCTGGTGTGCTCCTGGTTATTACATTTTGTATGTATGGGATTTCTGCACATTATAAACCAAACAAAGATACAAACAGATGATCCCCACCTATACTGCATAAAGCATCAAATTGCTATCACCTCTCTAGTCGTCTCTCGGACATCTTTTACAAAACATGCTGTATGGATTGAGACAAAACCCAAGAAAACAACAAACCCAACAATATCCCCTCTGCGCCCTTCAGCCTCTCTGACATAGCCCCCCTCCCAGCGCCAGGCTTGCCCCTCCTTTTCTCTTCCCCAATGTACTTTGTGAGCTGGAGGGGTTTGTTCACCTGACTCTGTGTGACAAGTAAACAGTTGGTCACAGCCCTAATTACAGATGCATTTGTTACTCAAACATATTCTTTCAGTTAGAGGAAAATACCTTGCTCTCAAGATTAGCCTTATCGAGAAGGTACAGTATGTATGACAAACTCCCAACGTGATAAATAGATAGACAGGTAGTGGCATACAAATGTTAACATTTTTTTGCCTTTTTGAGGAAAAATCCTGAACTAGAAAATATCATGTGGGTTTGTCACTATGTTGTCAGGTTTGTTGCATTTTCATACAAAACAGAAAGTGAGAGGGAAGGAGGTTGCCTTGCTGTTTATGTTTCTTTCACGGTTAAGCCAACTGTGCTGCTTACCTACTTCTTGATAAATATTGCTCAGCTACTTCTCTTTGGGATAAAGTAAATGAAAGGAAACCCTCCACAGATAACAATAATTCCCAAAGAAAAGAGATTTTCAAATTTAAAGGCTAAACTAAAATTTTAAATTATTTTCCTAGATTTTCGACCTAGATTTCCTGTCTTACTCTCAGTGCATTTGTCCTTTTAAAGGAACCAATACGTTTGTATGAGTGATGTGAAACAAGCTTGACTCCAAAAAGATTTAACTTAATATCTGGCTAAGCATTCAGAGGGTAGTCCATCTGTACAATGTACATTAAGGACCGTGGCTGGAGCGCAGCTAGTCATGTATGATATCAGGCACACAAATGTGACGTGATGCCCATATACTCTTGAGCATAATTCAAAGTGCCATGAAGCTCTATGGGTAGAGAAGCTATAAACACAGTTGTCACAAATGAGAAAGACTACAGGGTTATATTCAGACTGAAGAATGAAGAAGCATTAGAACCAGCCATCATGTCTTAATGAAATTGTTAATTAGGATATTACGGAATTCATAGCTAAAGATAATATCTGTGCAGCAACCCTGCAGCATGCTTTTAATTAACTATTTCTTCACCAAAATCTAAGGCAGACTCAAAGGTGGTGCAGACAGCCCTTCGTAAATATACAAATACAATCAAAATGATGTTACTTTTTTTCACAGTGGATTTTTTTAATCTGTTTTGGTGGTTTTTTTAGACCAGCACAGAACATGCAATTGTCTACTGCTTATAGGAATAAGTACACATTTAATCTACATAATCATTAGTCTTTCTTTATGTAAAAATGATTAGTAAATAGGGTTTTTAAGCAACTGTTTAGATTAGGCATTGGCATCATAGATTAACTTATTTCTAAAACACTTGATTTTATCACTCTGCCTAATGATTTGTCTCATGATTTATTGGCTAATATGATGAATCATGTTAGATTTATTGTTTATCCTATAAATAGTGCAACAAATCATTAAACAGTGATAAAACCCAGCAGTTTCACAAGAAAGTCTACCTATATTGTCTTCATGTACAATGTGCTTGAATTCTAGAATAATTTGATGCTTCTGTTTTCAGTTTTATGGTATCAGGTGAGTAGGCATCTCTGTTTAAATTAAATGGTTTTACAAAATAATAGTGAAGTCATAATCTTATACTTCAGCTATATTTATTTTATACAGAAAAATAAAGCCTAATGTCTGATGCATGGTAAATCTGTGAATTTATTCACAATAATAAATGTAATATTCTTTCTTAGAAACACCTTAAATATAATGGCGGTTTTTCATATTTTAGCATGTCAGCTATGCTCTTCTTGCTATGGTTTCATGCTGCAGTTGACAAAAATGTTGCTTCTACCCTAGTAATTTTAGAGATCTGAGCCCATCTCATTTAGTATCTTAGCTTAAAGGCTACTGTGGGATATTGGTGAACTGAATATATGAAATTTGGCATTCAGATAATGGGAGTGGTCTTTTTTTTCTTGAGACATAATAGCTTCTCTTGTTGCAGACATCGCTAAGTCTGCCTGTATACATTAGGGATGAAAGGACAGAAAATAGAAGCAATATTCTTGAAAATTCCCTGAGGTCATCAGTAGGTTAGGATAGACGCGGCCATGATGATATTATACTTTGCAGTAGTAGATTTGCAGTATTGTAAATTGAATTATTTGAACTGTGATGGTCAACCTTTATTGCTAACTGGGTCATTTACCTTCTTCTGATCTCAAGGTATTGCCACACCCTGTCGTCCCTCACCTGTTGTAGAAAAGCTTGTTGTACATTCATTAAATCCATCGTTTCATACGCAGTACCCCCAGCAATACCTGTTAATGTAGGGCAATGCTCAGGACAGCTGGTCAGCACTTTCAAAATCCAGTATACTCTGGAAACACCAATCTTCCGTTGTACATCCTCAGACACAAAGTACTGAGCTGGTGAAGTACGTTCCCACACAAGAGTAGCAGACTTGCCCGGCATATGCGGCTTGTGTAATATTTGTGCGCAGCCCATTTATTCTGTACAAGCACAGGGCTGTGACGCAGGAGGTGGCAGAAAAAGACAGCACCTGAGAGCAGAGTGCTGCTACTGGTTGTCCCCGATACTTCTATTGCCCTGGATAAAAAGGGTCAGTGGGAATGGGACATGGGCCAAATGCCATATCCTACCCGGACAGCTGCATGGTGCCTGAGGCTGTAGTTGGGCACCTTTGTTACACATTTTCTTTTTTTGGTACATAACAAGAACTTGGTTTGTTTGAGAGGAGACAAAATAGGATGAGCAAGAAGATTAAACAAAGGATCAAAGAGTAAACCTCTGACAAGTTTTTAACAAGTCCAGCTCTCGTTTGGCCACCATTATGCCAGCAGCGTTGGTTACTCGATTCACTTGTTTTGCACAACAGTAAATTGTAAGGAGTTTAGTTATTGATTACTTGTACCTTTGTCACAGGTACTGTGCAGCCTGGGCGCTTGGATTTGCCTCCTATGCCAGGTGCTTGTTCGGCTGCTTGTTCCATTCTTTAAAAGAGCCTGAACACAAACTGGCAGAATCTGTGCAGCAAGACTCTGAAAATCATCTCCAGTGATCCAGAAAGCTTCATAGCAAGCAGAAGAAGTCCTGCTCCTTGTCATTGCAATTATGGAGATGTGGGAAGCAGGTATCCATGTATGGCATGGCCTAACGAAGTAAATGTGCCTTGTTTGTTAACTAACTGAGCATGTCCCTTCAATGCCCTGCTAATAATTCCTCCTCTCGTGTTTTTAGAGGGAAACTGGCACACTGAGTAAGATGCACTGTGAAGAATAAGGCATTCGTCCTGTGTTTTGGATATCTATTTTATTTGTAGAAGAGCACTGAGCACAGCTCAACAGCTTACCAGTCTGGGGCAACTGTAGAATTTTAAAAATGTGTGGAAATATTACATGAGTCCTTTCTGTATTACTCCAATCTAGCAGTCTCTGGCCTCTTTGTAACTTATTGGTAAAGAACTTTATGAAAAGGAGAAGAAGGAACAACAAATGTGAGACTTTGCAGGATGAAAAAAATAAAGCTTCTAGGGCTACTCAAGGGAAAACTGACAGTGTTTGTGGGTCGAAGTCTGGAAAAAATGAAGTTAATTGAAAGTTAGGCAGTAAATGAGGTGGCTATTTAGGATTGTGATGTTGGTGTGTCCAATTATTAAATCCAGGAAGACGGTCCTAATGATAGAAGCCAGCAAAGAAAATGTGCTTTTTGTGCGCATGTGTTACTCCACGTGTGTAAGAGTATCATGAATTTGTCCTTTGGTATAGTGCTCTTCCTTGGATGAACACACCCTATTCTGCATTAGCAGAGGAAGTAAAGCTGTGGGTCTTTTAAGTCTCCAGTGTAATCCCAGGCACTGCTACCACTAATTTTCCTCTAGATGAGCCTGTTAGTCCTCAATGTGTTTCCAGAGAAATACTCTTGTTTCTCTTAGAGGAATCTCTTGGGAAAGTTGCCTGGAATTGCTCTAGATCTGGAGGTAGAACTATGGAAGAGGAGGAAAACAGAATAAAAATGCTGGATTAAAGGGAAGGGGCTTTAAAGGAATAAAAATTATCATTTAACACAGGAGAAAGTGGTTTATTATACTGGACCAAACAGCTACAAAGACCCTACTTTATAAATGCTGACATAGGCTTATCTCAAACCAGGGTAAAGGTTATTGCATTAAAGGTTTAAAACCTAGGAAATTCATGTTCCTAGAGTGAGTGCATAAATCTGAGACATTTTTAATCTCAATATGTATTGCTTTGAGTAATAATTGTAGTAATTGTATTGCTTTGAGTAATTTGCCATAAACCCTATTAATTTGATTTTGATTGATAGCTATATCCCTTCCTTGCATTAGAACTTTTTGAAAAAGTTTTAAAGTAATTACTCACTCCTTCTGGGTGATGGAAAGTTTTCAAACTTGCAAGGATGTGTTACTCTTGTATAAAATATAACTTGCAAATATTTTTATATTATAATTACTTTTTGCCTTTATCTTTCATAGTAATTGTTCATCTTTCATGCCATACTTTCAAACTCTGCAATATGACTGATTGATGCAGTAAGTGCAGTTAATTTTAATTCTGATTTTTGGGACTGGATTTGTCAATCAATACTGTTCACTGGAGTAATTCAGTAACTGTCTCTAATTTCTTAGCCTTTTTTTCTCTTTCTTTCTTTTTTACTTAATAATTTACAAGTGAAAGTTCTCTAACAGCTACCTGTCAATTTGAAGTTTGGCATAAATTGAAGGATGAGTGCCTGTTGTTTGCATCCCACACGAACACAGCCCTAGTGTGGCAACAGTGATTGCCCGAAGACTGCCATTATTAAGTCTTTGCCCTTACCCCCGTTCAACAGGCAGCCAAGATGCCAAAAAACAGGACAAGCTGCATCTTCAAGAAATAAAAGCACACAGGGAGCTGGGGTAACCAGCAGTACATGCTCCAAACCAGACAGATCAAATTAATTCTGTGGAGAGGACTGGATTATATAAACACATTACATATGCCAGATATCAATTTAGGACATTATTCTCCCTTATTCACAGGAGATTCTGCTAGTGTCAATAAGAGGTTTACAGAGAGATGTGAAGTGTCATCATCAAGTAGTAACTAATGTTTTAGTTAGCACCATTATTATTTCATATACAGCATTACCTGATGGGAAAACCCCATTAACTTTAAAACCGCAGTTGCGTGCTCTGTATTTCTCCTTGTTTGTTGTCCTTTCCACTTCCCTGTCAGCGTTTAACATCAATCAACAAATTCATCCTTTTCCAGGTGAATAATGATCCCCCGCTGACTGGCAATACCTGTCTGGAGAACAAGTAGTGTAGCAAAGCTGATCCCGCGGCACCTCTGCTGTGTAGGGCACAGATCTCGGATATTCAGGGGAAACATCTAGAACAGGTAAATTAAAATGATACCACAATTAACCTAAGTTTTCCTCGTTCTTTTACTTGTATGTAACCCTATCAGTTATGCCCTAGTACAGGAACTCAAGATTTCTAATACCCACCTACTCTGTACTGAGGCCCTTCCAGACCCCAGCCTCCCCTCGCTGCATGTGCAGCAGCCCTGTATGTTAGGCCTGTAATTCAGAAAGATGATCCCTTTTTTCTGTACAGCCAAAATTACGGACTTGCCATCTCAGTGAAGATAATAAGAACTGACTGGCCTAAATTGGACTTGTATTCTTAGTGCTTTTTTGGCAACGTTGTTCCCGTCCCTCAGAAACAGCCCACATTCCTTTCCTCGTTACTCAACATCAGCGTTGGGGTAGACGTATCCCAAATGCAGCGGCTTCCCAAACATCTACAGCGATGCAATGATGAACACTGCTGATAACGTCAGCTGTCTGGAAACCATCTCTCCCCAGCAGTTCCCCTGCCCTGATCCCGCAGTAGGTGGCTGGATGCATCCCTGTTTCTTCCGGCAGATGGAAGCTTTTCCTTGCATGTGGACCCTGCTCCTTGTGCAGCTTGGCTGAAAGCATTCCTTGAAAATAAAACAAGCCTGTTTTCCTCCATCGGGGTGGAAAATAACATTGCAACATGGCATGGCTGAGGTTTCTGCAGCACCTTTTTCCTGTAGCGTGCTAGAAGTCCTTGTTTGTACACAGTAGAAGTCTCGTTTGTTGGCCACGGGCATGACAGCCATAGCTATGCTTCTCCATCTTCTAAAAACCTTCCAGACACTGCTCCCTCCCAGCCTAGTAGATTTTTTTGTTGTCTGTAAAGCTAAGCCTTGAACGACTGCTCTCTGAAGCTTTGTTTAGACTGTAAAACAACCTTTTAACTCTCTGGCTGGTCACCAGAGGACTTGCAGTTGGGGATGCAGCCTGCCCAGTCCCACCATTCCTCCATGTGATATCCAGAATGGTACTTCTACACTTGGTCTAAGCTCTTTTTTATGGGTTTTTTTTTTCCCCTCTCTGAATGTAGGAATAGTTATTTAATAAATATCCAGGTTGGTTCTAGCTTTAAGGATGACACGCATTTAATGTGGCTTATGCTATATTAGTCTTGCTTAACTTTGAGCTTTTGATTTAGCATTCTAGTTTAGCAGTGGTATTCCACAGGGGATATTGTTGGTTTCCAAATCTTTTGTCAGAGTAATTGAGCATAACATCTTTGCAGGTTTGTGTTTCAAAAGATGTATTAACTTTTCTTGTCTATTTGTTCTATCCAAGCTATTCAAAACTTTTAGCTTTACAGATCCTTTGAAAGAATTTGAGTTTTAGGGCTGATAATTTATGTTTTTGCTGAATTTGCAACTCTGCATGTGATGATTAATACATTTCTCTCCATAAATAAGAAAATATTATATTTGTGAATTGGTAACAAAACAGAAGAATTTCATTAAATTCTGTATTTTGCAAGAGACTTCCAACCTTTTAATTCTTTATAAATTAAATATCATCCATGTCTGGCTGGCTGAAGAATGAATGTCATATATAAGATATCTCCCTTAAATATTTTCTTGAAAGTAATCTATATGATTTACAACATATTGCAATTAACATTGACCTTTTGTCTGCTTCAAAAGAATGTGAGAAACAGTTTTTCTGACATCAAAGAGATTTTCTAAATTTCCAAAAATATTCCTGATGAAAGTTGTTCTGACTGGGAAAAATAGGTCATGTTCATTTAAAAGTTACGGCACACTTGATAGATTGTCTGCCTCTTTCCTAACCTTAGTTCATGCACCAAAGTGGATTTAAAAAGACACTTGCAAATAATCATCTTTTAGAAAATGCAGATCCTCAGAAGTCAAAATTAAGAATCCTGTATTTATCTCTTAAGATCAACTGACAATTTATTCATGATCTGGAGCCTGCTATTCACCCTCCCATTTCTTTCCAGCCACTCAATTGCCAACCTACAGCTGCAGTTGAGATTTCAACAAATTTAGTCCCCTTTTTCATTCAAAATGAAAAAAATTAATAAAATTCATTTTTCACAAACCTCTATAGTCAACTTTATTTTGCAGATTATTTATATCACTATATTTTAGACCTATGGACAGTTTGCCAAATATTTGCTATAAATATCGCTCCCAATATTCATTATTCACTCTGAACATGCAATGACGTTGTATTGCTCCCGATTGCTCTCTAGATGACTCTGTCAAGTTTTCAAGATGACCATGTGAAATTTTATGGTAGAGGTTTATTTCTTAAAAATACCTTTCAGTTACCTTTGAAAATATTTGTGGAAAGCAGATAAAGGGTCTATAAATAGGATCAAATTGTTTAACATAGTAAGATGTAGAGTCCTGCTCCTCTTTATTTGCTTACTCTTCGCTCTTCACTACTTTGGTCCCGTTCTAAGGTTTGGGAAGGCTGCTCTGGGCACAGTGTCCTGCCAATACGTGACAAGTTCAAGCGGTGTCCCTCTGGGCACTTGGCTGGAGCAGGCTCTCTTTGTAGCAGCCCTAACTTTGATGGCAAAGTATTAACTGTTCGGTTGAGGGAGGGGAGGAGAGATCAGAGCACAAGTTAGGCCAGCTGCCAGCCACACTAAAATTACTTCTGTAACAACTCCAATATGTGTACCAGAATTTAGGGACTCCGACATATTCAGACAGAACAGTTTTCCACAAAGTGTAGTTGAAATACGGTCTGGAACAAACTGCCGAAGTCAGCAGTAGAAGCAAATAGTGTAAATCAGTTCAAGGAGGAGTTTTTTGAAGAAGGCAGGGGGAAGAGCATAGAGCTACTAGCTAGAAGTTCAAGTTTCAGATGATGAAACACAGATTGATTTGTGTTTCCTGAGGTTATGAGGGCAGGTCTTCATGGACCGTATCATCCTCCTTGGGCTGTTAAATGTTCAGATGTACTTTTGTGCTGTGTTTCATTCTCTTTCAGTTTGGAGTGATGCTTTTTTTTTCCTCACTCTCTTGCTTGTACGGTCTCTTTAGATAACATCTTGCAGAGTGGAATGCATACCACAGAAACTCTGTTTCCCAGCATCTCTGTGAACTTCTCCGAAGTCAGCATAATCATTTAGTTACAGTGATGTAATCCAGTACACTTTTCAGCTCATAGGCATATAAATTTGCATGCATTGTGCTGTTTCCTGGGAAGGACCTCCAGACCAGGATACAATATTTATGTCTACACTGTAATGGTAAAGAAATCTTAACTATGAAATCAACCACGAAACTGTTTTAGCTGTTTCAGGGTGCCACTAATCTCAGCACTGTCACACTGATGTGATGGAGGGTGTACATCGCAGGAGGGAACAGAACAGAAACCTTGGGGGGAACAAGCCCACTTTACTACTTTTCAGTGATGAACCTGTATTTTGTCTTTGTGGTCAGTGACATGTTCTCGTCGAGAAGGGAAATCCTGATATGAAGCATTTTGGTCGTCTTTTTTTATTTTATTTCAGTAAGTCCATAAACATAATTGTGCATGTA
Source organism: Gavia stellata (assembly GCF_030936135.1). Classification (NCBI taxonomy): domain Eukaryota; kingdom Metazoa; phylum Chordata; class Aves; order Gaviiformes; family Gaviidae; genus Gavia; species Gavia stellata. The sequence continues at coordinate 11,071,370 of NC_082608.1, read as the reverse complement.
ACAGAGTCCCTTTACCTTCTCCCACATTTGCAACCCAACTACACTGCTCGTTGCTGGAGTCCTGAGCTAACTCCCCTGAACCTACAGGAGTCCTTCTTTTAAAAGACTTGGGAGAGCAGCGATGGGCCTGATTCTGCAAGGTATTGTGCTCCATAAACTTCATGTCATATCAGCATAAGCTGAAACTTTTCCGCAGCTTGCTGAATCAGGCTTTGCCTTGAATTTTACCTAGACTTTTTTTTTTTTAAATAGACAAGCATCTTAAGTGACATAGAATGCCATTACTAATATTACATGAGAAAGTGATTTGTATTTTATTTCAATCTTCAGTTTGTAAGTCATAGATTGTGCTACGTAATTTGTTTATGTAATGTTTTCAGTAGAAATATTTCAAATGTACAAGTTTCCCCTTATTTTTTAATTGTCTTTTATGGTAGCTCTGATAAGCAAAACACAAATATCTTTTGTTTATTTTGATGCAATACTTTCTGCCTGAGCATAACATTAAAAAATGCTCTCTGTTCATTACTGAACCTATTGGTGTGGTAAAAGAACATAAAATACCTCTTAATGCTTCCCACTTTCTTCCTGTGCTCACAACCCTGTTGGAAATCAGAAGTGCAGTTCCATAACAAAGAAAAATAATAAGAAATTTAACTAAACTTTGTAAATGGCCAGAAAGGTTTGGTTCTTGCTTTGCAAAAATTCATAACCTGTGCCAGCACAATCTCTGTTCCTTACTTCTCAGCCGTAGATGTGCTGGTATTGTGTTTAAAGCCCAACAGAGCAGTAGCAACAAGACAGAGCTGGCCTTACAGAAACATAGCAGCCAGATGATTGGATCCCATTTCCCACAGGTTTCTAAGTCTGCAACTGAAAATGTCTTGTAACTCTATTAGGAAAGACCTACGGTGATCAATAGAAGGAACAAGGCCACACAAGTGCGTCTCAGAGCACAATGAAAATTGCACATCCTGTGGTGCTCGGGGGACTTAATATTTTTCAGTGATTTTTCTCACCCCATCCCTTGCCCTTGTTTACAGAGCAGTTCTTCCGTCTTGTGCAGCTTTACTGTGAAATGTAACTGCACTTGTTCATTATCATAGTTTACTCAAAAAATCAGTTCTGTTTATTTCCTAAGGTTTTATTTAGGTAATATAGTTGTATTTTTTTTTTTTTAATTTTTCTTTAGTTTTGTATTTAGTTTTATATTTTGAAGTGGCATCCCACAACTTCAAAGAGAGGGTGTCTGCACTGGTGAGACAAGAGGGCAGCAGTCCCTTACCCACCTCTCTTGTTTGAGACAAGAGGGCCAAGGTCAGGAGTAGGGGTATGGTTTCGTTGGAGCTGGCTGGTGGTGGACCCATGGATTCACTGTAGTGACTCAGGGCCACAAGCTGACAGACCATTCCCCAGGTGTTCTGAGCTGGGTGATCTGAGATGATATTGGAAAAGACATTGGTATTTACCTACAAACACCTGACCATTTTTGTGGCTTCAGTTAATATGGTGTCCCTCTCTTGCTCTGATATTAGAGAGAGAACTGGATCCTTGTTGTGGGTGGAAGGAGAAGGGGCAGTGATCCATGCTATTTATTAATGCCTTTTGTACAGCTGTTTATTTTCTACAGAGTTAATTTCCCATGTATTCCAGGGCTGGACCCTACTAACTGAATAGGATAGAAATTCCAATACCAGGTCATGAGAAGGTAACTGGCATTCCCTACCCCTGAATCCTTCTATGAAATGAATACGATGGAGTCCTAAGAGTGAGGTGAAAAATCCTCTGAGGTGTTTTGGGAGGCTGAAGAGGCAGTTTTGCCAGACAGAGATGATCACAGAAGGTATGGTGAACTGCAGCACAACAGTAATTACTGTGGAATTCCCAGGTAAATTCATAAAGTTGTATCCCACTGAAAACATCTTTTTTTTCTTCTCTGCATGACTGGGGCAATTAATAATAGGGATGCAAAGATTCCATTAGATTAGGAAAACTGTTTAAAAATTTGAATGGCTATCTGGAACTCTGATCAATTATGGATCAGAAAAATAGCTGTGATGACCTTTCATAACTGCTTTTCCTCATTTTTTTGTGATTCTAACACATCCCTGGATAACCAGCAACAAAGGTTTTGATCCCACAGATTTAAGCTCTGAAGTAGTCTCATGGAAATTAGCTTTGCTTAGATAGGCCTTTTCTCAAAAACTTTCAGAACTGAGTCTTATTTTAGTGAGAACTAAGAGACTGCTTGTTCTATTATATAATTACTTTCAGTTTGCTGTTATGCACCCCCTACAATATATTGTTTAAAACATTTTTTTTCTTTTTTAATGTAAGAAAAACAAAACACTTGCTTTGAGGTGTATAGGGAGTCTTTTATAGACAGTGTATTTAGCTCAGAGCACATGAAAAAATGACTACTTGACTAGGTTAGCTTTGGGTACCCTCAGGCTCTTTGAGATTAGTTTTAGATTCATATGCTATGGTCACTCATTGACCAAGCTGTTTCAACCCTTACACATATCCAGCAAAGGATCATTTCCCTCAGGCATGGTTTTCTTTCAATCATATTTAGCAAAACCATTAAACACACTTGGGGCTTGCACTGAGGAGGGAAACAACTTTATATGTACACAATTCAAAACAATTTTCTTCTTCAGAAAGAAGAAAAAACATGGTTAAGCGTTAAGTCTCAGTTTGTCAGGACTTAAGTTTGGTCCACCCTAAAAGGGTTCTGTGTAACTTCCCCTCCAACTGAATTACTTTTGCATTATTCCTAGTCATTTTTGCCAATATTTTTAAAGTTGATGCAAATATGCTTTATTCCTAAGCAAACAGAAAAATGAAATACTTCTTATTTTTATTTCCAAGAATGGTTGACAGTTGATACAGTAGTGGGATGGGAAGCAAATGATACATTGATTACTTTTTATCTTTTTAATAGCCTTTACTTTAGCAGCCAAATTTTATTTTTCAACAAATCTTCAAGCCATAAGGTTTTCAGCTTTGATGTTTTTAAAGAGAGTTCTTAAAACACACACACACTCGTACCGACCCCCATATTTTAGAGCAGATGAGCATCCACAATAGTCGATGAAGAGTCTATGTAGAGAAAGGGTGCAAAGCAGAGTGGTTGGATGCCTCCAGCTATGGCATTTAGCCATGCCAGGTTTCTGATCCCCCACTTAGCTTCCTTCATGTGCAAAGTCATATTGGCTCCAGTTCAGTGAATTTCAACGCAGGAAGAGTAAGTGTTCACACATGAAAACTATTTGTAGGACTTGTTACTGGACCCTAAATTTGGAATTGGGAAGTGTTCCCAGATGGCCTATAAAATGAGTATTTTTGGTTCTTAACTGAGAAGGATTCACATTAAATTCAACGAGTTCTCTTTATTAAACATATCTTGGCCCATGGTTTATAGAAAACACTCTTCACTTGAACAGTGTAGCTTTGAATATCGTAGAAATGCACGTGAGAAGGAGGTGTTGGGGCTTTTTGGGTGCTGTCTGTGGGTGTATTCCCCTATGCACAGAGCTATTGTTTGTGGCACAGGGAATGTTTTTTCCCTCAAATGGTTATCTACTTTGGGTGGGTGTCTAAGAAAAAGAATTATCTCCCAAATTATCTGAGAAGTAAATGATGGTCTCCCTTCAAGATCTATCTTAATTCAAGTGCCATGTCTGACAGGTTTCACTTAGAGTTCAGACTCACCACTGCACTTTGACTACTCAAACCAGAAATCTCTGGTGACACTCCCTCTGCTTACTCTGGCTGGCTTTTACTTGAACTCCCTTGGATCTCTTTACACATGAAGGCATGTGGACATATTCACTTCCCCCCCAGTTCTTTCTCTGTATGGAGATCACCTGAACTGCTTAAATCTTATGATTTAATTTTCATTTCTTTTCTGATAGCAGTGGAATTCCTTAGATTTATATTAAAGATGCCATGATATCTTATATCTAGAAGCTCTTCTATAATCAGATTGGGAATTTTTACAGATGTTTTTCTTCAGATAGTATTACTGACATTCATGTGGAATTGTTCTTCTGTAATCATACATCTTTGGTTACTGCAGGTATTTATGGTCTTGTGCATTGAGCTGTAAACATGAAGGTAAGACAGACTTTCTTCTTTGCGGTGGGACCAAAATGGATGGATATCTGAGCAGTTATTTAGTTCTACAGTTTTTTTCCTTTTCACAACTGTCATGATGTTCATCATAACTGCTAAAATTCAGAATGAAAGGTAAATTGCAGACCTAATTTTTGCTAAGTCATATTTAAAATGCCCCTAACCTTTGATACTCCACTAAGTTGACTGGAATCTTAATTTGCTCTTTTCTGTCTCCCTGACAACTTTGAATGGAGGACTCCTGCTTAAGAAGCTCTTGAAACAGCCTTAGACCTGTAGAACTCCAGGAATAGTGCTAGTTTTTAAATCTCCTATTTCTGATTATGTTTCCTATCTTACTAAATTAGCATTAGGTTTTAAAACATCAGACTGCCCTTTTTTAACTTCATATCTTGCTTCATGTAATGCCATTCTGGACCAAACACTCTGAGCCAAATTTTGGGAAGTGCTCATTAATTTTTGGATGTTTCCCTTTCTCACAGTGTCAGAGTAACCAAGTTGCTCCTTCGTCAAGGCTTGTTGATCAATTGCTTCAGAGCACAGTCTATCTGTTAATATAACTTAACTACAGTGCAGTTTTAAGGCCTTTCATTTTAGTCTTCTATTATTCCTCTTTTCAGTTGTGCATCTTGTCATCTTCAGCTATTAGAAATTCTAAATTTCAGCATTCAAAGTGCTAAACTATCTCTTCTAGTAATATTTCATTAATGCTTTCTGATTTAATATTTCATTGTATGTAAAAGTCATGCGACTTTAGAGTGTAAAAAGTACTGTATAAGTTTTATTGTATGGTTTACTTCTTGCCTGTTAGGTAGCAGCAGCACTTACTTCCTGTTGATTTTCCAGCAGTGAAAATTAGAGATATTTTTCTTGCAGGTAATATAATTAGTGGCTTAGGTGAAAATGAATACAATTTATGTGTTTTCGGTCATGCGGAATATCAGACTTTTTTAACCATATTTTCAGTTTCTGGCAGTTAGAAAAACAGATTATTCAGAACTTCATCCTTTTAGCTATAAATTAGCACATTTGGATTTATTTTCCATAGTACACATGGTAGGCGACAGCAAGCATATTATCTCTGAAAAGCCCTCATTATCTCTGAAAGCTCTCATGTCTTCTGAAAATATTAAATGTTTTAGAGACTTTAAGAAGAAAACTCAAAGCGAAGGTAATGGCCTAAATGCTCCCTACATGTGCACCTGAAATAAGTAACTTAAAATGTCTTAAGATTTGAATCTCTTAAGGTGACAAAGCTTAGTTCTGCTCAGTGATGTGATCACCCATGACAGCACCTTTGCCTTCATGCCACGGTATTGATTTTGCATCTTCCAAAGGCAGATCCTGATGCCCATTTCTTTTTCAGGTACAGTATCACAGGATTTAAATTGCTGACAGAAATTTCCTGATGATCCTTCTGCTTCCAGTTTGTAAACTGGCAAAATTTCTGCACTGTATAATTATAAAAAGCTTTTTTGTGTAGATCACTACTCATATATGGATAGGATCCTACTCTTATATCTGAATAGGTTCCCAGTCTCCTCCATCACCACCTATAGTCAACAGAGAAAGGAGATCCTGCAGAGAGAAACTTGGAGCACCTACATTTGGTTCCTGTTCTGAATCATCTGGAAGAGGATCCCTCTCTCCAGTCACTCCACTCTAGCAACCAGCTGACTAAGCGAGGTGCCCAAAGTTGAGCTGTATGAATGCTTTGTTCACATTTCATGACAGCTGACTTCGAAACTGTTGTTTAGTGAACTTCCCTAGGAAAAAATATTGACCCAAATCTCGTTTAAGAATTAACATGGAGATATTTTATGGATGTCTGAGTTGAATAGAGTTCAGGCAGAATTTTTTCCCCATGTGTTTGTGTGAAACAGGAATCTGAATTCAGTCACATCTACTTCCCAACAGTTTGGGCTTCTAGAAATTAGCACAAGGAATAATCCCATGTTATGGGGTAGATTTTTAATGTTCCCTGCAATTAAAGTAGTTCTGCATTACATTCAAGCAAAAACTATGCTTTGGCAGTGTGGTGAAACATTAGAGAATCCTCCTCAAATTAGTTACAGAAATTGAATGACAGGACAAATTAAAGAGAGGCAGGAGGGCGTGAAATGTTTTATTTTAAAAATACTCCATAAAGACAAACATGCAGTAAATTAGCAAGTGTGTTCTCACAGTTACTCATGGAAACATGTTTGAAAAAAAATCCATGGGGTTGGTTTTGTTACTATTTGGCAGAATTTTCCAGTGTTTTGTCAGTTTTCCACAGGCCGCTGTGCATAGAGCTCCTTGGGAGGATCACCAGAAATCTTTGAGGAAGCCTTCAGAAATGGTGAACCAGACATGGAGGAATGCAGCCCGAATGACAGTGCAAGGCAACAAGGGCAAAGCTGGGCATTCCTTTTGAAAACCTTTCTACCCCAAAGGCATAGTTTTGAGCAGTACACGCGTAAAGTGATGAAATTAAAGGGATCCATGGATCTACCTGCATCTAGCCCTGGATACTTCAAAAACTACAGTTAAAGGTGCAAACCAAACTTCCTTTGCATTTACAGCAGGTGGTATTAATTTATGTCATTTAGATTAATAGCAGTTGTTGTTCAACAATAGCTGTTAATTAAACTAGCATTGTTATAATATGCAAAAAACTGCATCTAAACTCGGGGTGGGGGGCGGGGGGGAGAGCAGTCAAATGCTCCACCCTGTTTTACATATATATTTTTATTTTTTTCCTGTGTCCACACACAGAAATGATAACTTCAGTATGTTTGTTGGGAGTGGTGAAAAACAGCCACTTGCAAATTAAGTGAGACAAGGAACCACAGATTGGAACTGTACATTTTTTTAAATGTTGCTTCCAACCACAGGGTAAGTGTTAGAAAGGAGGGGGAGGCTTTGTTGGGAAATATATTGGTTTTTATTGCAATAAATGCTTCTGGCTCAAAGACATACATAGTCTAACCTGGTGATCTGTGAGAAGTAGAAGGGCATGTGCTGGCAGAAGAGAGCAGAGCTGTGAAAAGGATCTGTCCTTAGGACCTGTCTATCTTTTCTGTTCATAATAAAAGCAAGAGAAAAAAGAAGCAGTGTTATCAGTACACTTCTGCAAGTGAATTAGCTAGCACAGATTTGATAAAGCTTATAAACCCTCTAGAGCAATCGTGACAGTTTGCTGGCTTGGGCTTTGTATGCTGCCAGTTACTCCTTGCTAGTGGCACTCTTTATTTATGCTTCAGTACCACGTTATCCTCTGGGCTTCAAACAGAAGGGACCTGTCTGTAAGTGTTTTGGTTGTGGTGTTAAAAAATAAGAGTGCAGCAAAACACATGCAACAGTGCCCAAGATCCGTTTCAGCCAGTTTCCCTTCTCGTGGTGTTGCTTCCTCATGACTGTTCAGTACACACAGAGCGTGGCTGAGGTGGTATATGTCTGCTTTCCACTAGAGAGTGTCACAGAGTTATTTGAATGAATGAAAAAATCCAAATGGATGCATTATCTACTTTGTTGTAGGTAAAATGCAAAGTGGTGTGACCTCAAGAACAGGAGATAGGTGTGCCTGCCTACATGTTTTCCATTTTCTACCACTGCCATTTATCCTTCACTCTGCAGATAAAAATGAACATAGTGCAGGAGGTAGCCACATTTTAATACACACCAGTTTTTTATCCATTTGACAATGTGTACACAATAATATTATGGTAAATATATAATCTGATACTTTTTGCTCTCTTTTGTACTCAAATGAAATACATACTTCAAAATGTAAGCACAATTTTGGGGTTGATTATCACGTGCATGTTCCTAGCACAAGGCATTGGCAATCAGAGTTTAGGTTTTGGATCAGCCTATGTAAAATTCTCCACGTGGGAATCTTGGAAAGAAAGTTGCAGTCCATTAGCAAATTCTCATCTCTGGGCTGAAGATGTATATGCATAAGTAGAGAAATTGAAAAATGGTGTTAAGTAGTCAGAAAGTCTCCAAAGGGAGATCTGGACAAGAAGCTACAGTCATAGCATTAGACGGCTATTATTATAAAAAGAAAAAGAATAACTTAAAAGTGAGGACAATAGTAACACTTCAAATGCATAAAGTAATTTCTTTAGCCCCTGAAACTTTACATGGAAATGCAAACACTGAAAGTATTGTTTTTCAGGTGTGTAATGTCATTGAATATCTGCCATTCCTTTTTCTAAATGAAGGATTACCCATGAAGATACTTTATTTAAAATAATAAATTAAAAATGTAAATACCATGCTGACCACTCTAGTGTTTAAAATGGGGTTTAATCCTCAAGGTTAATTTAGGTGAACTCTCCTGTCCCTGAATTCCAGCAAACTCTGCAATTCAGCTGTTTTCTGTTATAGAGGACTGATCCCTCCTTTCTTGCAGGTTTGTGGTCCATGGCCAACATTTTGTCTGGTGTACACTGTTTTCCTTCTGCTTTAGTGAATGTGATACCTCAGGTGACACCAGCTGAGAATCTGTCCTTTGATCCCATCCTGTCCCCACATCTGGGGACATACAGAAACCTCAGCAGGCACACTTTTATTTTATTCCCAGGTGACTTCCAGATCATAGGAAGAATTTTAAAGGCTCTGGAAAACTCAAAGACAAAAGAAGCAGGGCCAGTTGGACTCCAAAGCTTCACTTCCTTACCTTTCCCTTGAGAAAACAGGGAGCTAAAGGGACGAATCAGGGACCTAAGCATTCCTCGGTGATACTAGTGGTTGTTAACAGACCACAGGTGAAGGGGTCTCGAAGACCTGAGTGCAGAGCGATAAAAAGGGATTTCTCTTGAAGTTAAGACAAAGCAAGTAGTGCAGTGAGAGCAATTACATCAGATCCTACTATAGTGAGGTGAGCAGTAAGCTAGACTTGTAATGTCATTAAGAAACTGTAAGGTCCTGATAGTTAAAGATCCTGTGATACATCTTTGTAAGGTTACATGTACTTATCTGTGACAATCTCAGATTTCCTTCTTGAAAACTTTCAATTTGTTTTAGTTATTTAAATATCTCTGCAGTTAGATCACCTCTGTATTCTCACCCTTCCCTACTGGAAAGGTGGAGAAGTACAAATACTGTAATCAAATTGATTTTGTTAGAATGAGCTTGAGCTGCTACTACATTGGAAGATAACATGGACTGTTTGATCCTTTGAGTGCGTAAAATTGATTTGGGGGGTCTTTTGAAATTTTTGCTATTAGCTCTGTTTGGAACATACATATGTTGGAGCAAGGGAGGGATTTTCCCATCATCTTCTGACATTCATTGCTACATGAAGGGAAATGTACAGCTGTGGACAACTAAAAAACTATTCGAAAGAATGTACCCACAGCCAGCAAGCAATTTTTAAGTACAGAGATGTGGATAATAATAAATAACAAAAAGAATCCCCATGTTGCCAACCTGAGAAGATACTTCTCTTTCAGTGGCTGTAGGAGATGCAACTCCTGAGGCCAGCATCTGCTCCTCAATCCAGCCCATCTCCTAGGGTACCTATTAGTGAAGATTAAGAAAATTGCCATTGTATATTTTTTCTAAAAAGAAATGGAGAAAGACTTTAGGTGAGCTTTAAAAAAAAAAAAATTTACACTCTTTTTTACTGCTATTTTCTAGAACATATCGTGGCATCTGCACTACCATGGTTACAGAAGGAGGGAGAAGGTTTCTGTGGGTCTGCCCGTGGCTCAGCAGGAAGGTGTAAGTAACTCTTTATCTCAGTTTACCCTTTATACTTAGTATTGAAACACATCTTTTATGGACTACACAAGAATGTTTAATTAATGTTTGAGAGCTGTGAGACCCTTTAATAAGGAGTTGCTCTTTATGAAAGCAAAGACATATTTATTTATAACCAGGTGGCTGTTTTGCACTTTGTCTTCTCATAAATAGTACCCTAAAGAAAAAAAAAAAAAAAACTTGAGTAGAAATATTTTTAGAAGCTTTTGGATAAGAATTTCTACCTCATTACTGAACTGAAGTAACTTTGAAAGATGGCTTATGCAGCCATACTATGTGCACTTTTATTGCGTGAGGGATTTCTAATAGTCAACAGAAGTTCCTTCCTGAGGGTCTGGAAAGAGTGTGATCTAACTCTTTCAAGTTAATCATCAACCACAGAGCAAGCACTGAGTAAACTGATAGCATAAATTGAAAGGTCACAGCCTGTATTGAGAGACAGGCTGTAGTATCTCCCTCTTAAAAGAGACATGACAATTCATTTTGATCTCTGTCAGAGGTATGGACAACTGAAGGCGAAAGCATGCTCAATTAGAGCTCAGCCAAAGGGACTGAGTGCCTCAACACGCACCTCTCGTGTCCTCACCACTCCTGTGCCCCTCACAGCAGAAAGCAAATGCAGTTTCAGGCTGTGCCAAAGCTCTGTGTTCATCCCTTTTCTTTGGCTGAAATTTATTGAATCCTTGATGGGCTTGACTTACATGTGTACCACAGCAGGTTCCCTCAGCCGCTCCTCATAAAACTTGTGCTCCAGACCCCTCACCAGCTTCGTCGCCCTTCTCTGGACACGTTCTAGCACCTCAATCTCCTTCTTGTAGTGAGGGGCCCAAAACTGAACACAGTATTCGAGGTGCGGCTTCACCAGCGCCGAGTACAGGGGCACGATCACCTCCCTACTCCTGCTGCCACACTGTTTCTGATACAGGCCAGGATGCCGGTGGCCTTCTTGGCCACCTGGGCACACTGCTGGCTCATCTTCAGCCGGCTGTCACTCAACACCCCCAGGTCCTTTTCTGCGGGGCAGCTTTCCAGCCACTCGTCCCCAAGCCTGTAGCGTTGCATGGGGTTGTTGCGACCCACGTGCAGGACCCGGCACTTGGCCTTGTTGAACCTCATGCAATTGGCCTCAGCCCATTGATCCAGCCTGTCCAGATCCCTCTGCAGAGCCTTCCTACCCTCCAGCAGATCAACACTCCCCCCCAACTTGGTGTCATCTGCAGACTTGCTGAGGGAGCACTTGATCCCCTCATCCAGATCATTGATAAATATATTAAACAAGACCAGCCCCAAAACTGAGCCCTGGGGGACTCCACTTATGGGCTGCCAACTGGATTTGACTCCATTCACCACAACTCTCTGGGCTTGGCCGTCCAGCCGGTTTTCTACCCAGCACAGAGTACACCAGCCTAAGTCACGAGCCTCCAGCTTCTCCAGGAGAATACTGTGGGAGACAGTGTCGATGGTGGGTCAGCAGAAAATGGAGCTTGGAAATACTAATATCCAAAATGTATTAGAATTTGATCATACTAGCAGAATCTGTAAGTTAACAAGTACATGTCTGTGTCAGGATGAGAAGATCATCCAGAAATAACAGAATTTGTGTTTCAATATGAGAAAACTGTAAAGGTTTAAAGCCAAGATGTGTCTTTATCTGTTCTTTTTTTTTTTCTTTTCCCTGAAATATCAATTTGTGCCAGGTATTGTATATCCTTCAGTCATTAGAACTACTAGTTTAAACATTAATAGATATGTAGAAACATATTCATGCTGTAAACTCTAGGGCAGGTGAACACTAAATTTACCTCCAAGTGCTTTAAATGTCAAATAAGATTAACCATCCACTAATCCATCTAACAATCTACTAGAAGTTCTGCTCTCTGGCAATGATTTTGCATAATAGACAAGGTAACCCCTTTGCTGCCTGAGAGTTGTTCAGCAAATGGCCAACAAAAACAAGAGCGTGTTGGATGATGGGGCCATTTTACATGGCATGTGCTGTTCCACATAACCTTTTCCTTGATGAACAGCAAACATTGCCCAAAGAATCCCACAGAAGAATCACTAAGTGGTTTACAGAAGTTAATGGCCAGGCACTAATGTACCTACTCCTGTATTTAGATGGAGAAAACAGTGATATGTGTGTTTAAAGACCACAAATGTTGCTAGATTTTTGCAGAAATAAAGGTAAGAACAAACCATGATAACTGAAAATTTGGTCCACAATTAAAAAGAAGCAAAATGAAGGGAGGGAGGAATATTCTTGTTTGGACATATAACAAGACTACTTAAGTGTAGCACAGTTCTTCCTGGTTCAGGGAAAACCAGGTTCCCTGGTTCCTCAGCTTCAAGAGCTGAGTTGTAATTCCTGATCTATAGCAAAGGCCAACAGAAGAAAATGAACATTGCACAGGGATTCAGATAACTGTAGGAGAATACACTGGATTTTGGAGAAAAGGGACCCCCTCTTTGAATAAGCTTTAACACCTTGACAGAGAAGTCAAGATTTTAGTTTTTCCTGAGACAAAACAAAGTATATGTTTAATCTGAGTTCTCTCAGAGTCCTGGGAGAAATTTGAATTGGAACCCATATTAAAAAAGCCATCTGGGAATATCATGCAAAAAACGTCTTGATGTAAAGGAATGGTATTGTTGCCATTGGCCCCAGAAAGTTCTCTCATCACACTTGACCTTGGGATCTAATTAACATCCTGGAAAAACAGTTATTATTACTACCTATTTAAAATATAAGCAGGCGCTAGTAGTATTTTCTTAACACAGTCTTTTGTTTCAAACCTTGACAATAGTTACATTTTGGAGAAACATAAAAGCTTGAATTCAGAAAGAAATTATTATCAAATATTGAACAGGACAGTTGGATACTTTAAAAATTGCAGGAAGGTGAATCGCATTAAAAAGTGCAGCTACACAAAAGGGCATGGATAGAGAAGCTGGTGCTCTTTAGGGCAAGCAAAGGAAACGAGCCTTCAACTGTACTGATTATGCCAGAGGTCTCTGCGCCACGAGGCCAGGGAAGGGAGCCGGTGTGCGAACGCCTGCCCTCCGCCAGTGCACTGGGAGTGCTTTCAAAAGCCTGTGGTCTGTAGTCCAAGGAGGACTGTATTATTCAGCCAAATAGTCCAACTCAAGCAGAGGGAGATTTCCCACTCTGCATCCAAACAAAATGAAGTCAGCTTTGACTCTGCAAAATGTCGATGAATTCTTCAGAGTAAATCAGCCCTGTCAGTCTGATGCAGAACTGTCACCTACTTGTGACATAATATAATATGAAATGATATTGAACAACATGCGTTTGGCACTAAATTGTTAGCGGGTTTTAGCTTTGACAGCAGCAAGTTTATTGCTTTAATCCCAAGGTCTTTTAACCCTCTTTGACATAAATTGAGGTTGGCTTTTGTGAGAAAACTCCACTTCACTCTCTCTTCCTTTACCTAAAACTGCTTTTAACAATTTATGCTCATACATCAGACACTCATTTTGAGTGACAAAAAGAAAAAAGATCTATTAGAATAGAAGGAAAAAAGGGTCAATTTAGGTTAAGCAGTATATGTCTCTTTTGGTAGGCATGTCACAGCTTTCTTCAGGTGAATGTGAATTTTAAGTTGTAATAGTGTATTGCTGTAGCAAAATAAAACACATCTGTGACAAGAAGAGAGAATAAGTATTGCAGGAGAAAGGCTGATAACCTGCAACAAGACTGTTCTTCCTTTTTTTGATGCAATTTAATTTATTCCTGAGCCTGGGTCCATTTTGAAACTTTTCATAAAAGGTTTTCTTAAAGGATTTTCTCCTTTATCCAAACGTAAAGACTAGTTTAGTGAGGGTCACATGTAGAAATACAGATGTGTAGAATAGATACTACGTACACAGAGTTTTGCTGAATAGTATAGCCAGCTGATAGCATATAAATTAATATTTAACTTTTTTGAGACACCTTGTTTAGTTTGATAAGTAAGTACACATTGTCATCAGTGCTCTGATAATCCAGTCACAGAAATACATCATATATGAACTATAACATCAATAACATAGGACACTTTTATCACCCTTGTTTTTCCATCCTCAATTACTGCATGATACTCATAGTGTTTCTTTGAAATAATTTCTTTATTACATTTAAAGCTCAGCTGAATCTGCCCTTGAACTGTGTAATAATGGAGAGTGAACAAATTCTCAGCATATTTGCAAATTTTTTTTTTAATGTTTTCTTTGTTCTCACATAGGGAAGATTATATTATTGATCTACCATCACTTTTACAGAAGAGAAAAGTAAGGAAAATATTAGACAAAAGGAAACTTGTGTTTCTCTCCAAGTGTGAGCATTTTAAAAATTTTTATAAATTGCACCTTTTTCTCTTCTAAAAAACAGATTTTTCTGTTTCTCGTATTTTATGTCATTTTTCTTATTTATGTTATTTTACTGTTATTATCTATAACGTGCTCACAGCAATTTTGCTCCTGGCTAATGTTTAATATATAAACAAGTTGTTCCATGAGCATCAAAATTGATATAATCTGTGATCTCCTATGGATTTGTGCCTTGTTTCTCTTACATCCCACCCCATGGCAATAACCTCCTTTCCTCCGTGGCCTTCGGCGTCCCCCCCATGCCAACACCTTCAACTCTCACTCTGTAACCCCTTTCTCCTCCACGTCTTCTAACTCTTCTACCACAATACCTTCAGCTGGATGCCTAGAGCCGGCTGCAATGTACTGCTTCTCTACTCAGTTATGTTCCTCACAGACTGAATACAAAATTAATACAAATGAATAAATACAAATGATAAATAAACTTCACTGGATTTTTACTTTGGGAACTCCATCCCCCAGATAGGAAAATACCAAAATAGAGAAAATGTTTCTAGATCTTCTATGACAGATAGTGTTATTTTGCTTCCTAGTTATATTATATAGAAATTATAATAATGTTTCTATAGATGATAATCTATAGCATTCTGTATCCTAGAGATATGTTGATAGCTATGTTATATTCTAAGCACATCTTGCCATACCTCAAGATTAAGCCAAAGGAACATTAATTTTGAAGGCCGTCCACATTTTTCCAGCCTTGGCATCTGATTTAGTTTTTCTTCAGCCTTCTCCTTATGTGTCCTTTGGTTTGAATGAAGGATGCGCCTAGCTGCTGATGCAAATCCTGACTTCTCTAAAACCAAGGGCAGTAATTTCTTAATCAGGATTTGGCCCTAAAGAGTGACTGCACCTGCCAGAGCATAACACGACGCTTCCACCAGGTCTTTTCCTTCGGTAGGTCCTGCACCACCACCAGTGCTCTTCAGCAGAGAGCATGGGAGCTGGGCATTGCTCTGACTCTTTAAGCATTTGATACTGGCAGCCCTTGCAGTTTCCCTCCTTCCGTCACAGTTGTAAGTATAAATTCCACAACATTTCCAAATCCTGACAGAATGAAACTTGGGGAATTGGGAAAATGGGGTTAGTGTATGAATTGTGATCTCGTCCGTGCAATAAAAAGCACTATCAGCGGGCATTCAGCAGCTGAACTACCCTCATGTTGTTTGTATTTTTATGGACACTGTTATAACTATAGTCAAGTATGATTTAACTTTAAAAGGGATGCTGTAACATTGTTCAAGTCCAGAGCTGCCATAATCTTTTGTGGTAAATCTTCTGGATTTTATCTAGCTTTTAAAAAGGAAGGTAATATGAAGAAACAGTAATAGAATACACAGAAGCTGCCTTTACAATGACTTGCCAATCCATCCTTTTTATTTGATTTTGCATATATGCAAACATACTGAGCATGGTGGTTTTACGCATTGTTTTCTTCTACATTGTATCAAACAGGCACCTCTTATAAAATGTAGAGATCATTTGTAACCTAATTCCTATAAATACCACGTGTATACCATTCTGAGATTTCTGTTGCTTACGCATTTCAGTAGCACAATTTCATTCTAACTATTTTGGACGTACAAGTTACATTTGCTTTTAAAAGCTGATTCAAAATAATTAAGGTTACTTTTGTTTTTAAATATTAAATGTATTCAAAATCAATATCTTATTTTGATTCTAGATGCTCTTGTGGTGCAGAACAGGGGATGGAGGCTGTTTTGGTTGTTGTCACTAGTTCTGTATGAGGCCTTAGCTGACTTGCTTAGATTTTCTCAGTCTTTTTGCTTACCTGTAATTTCCTGACTCTTGTTTGGTTTATTTCATTAATGTTTGTAAACTGGTTATAGATACTTACATGGAAAGTGCTGAATAAGTATTTTTTGCTATTTGCTGTTAGGTCTGAAAGTGGACATTTGCTGCCGCTGTCATAGAGGTAACATATTTAATGATTTTCAGGTTTTATAAATAAATAATCCACGTTGATGGATATTTGGGGATAGCTATGCAATTAAATAATTTAGCTCAGCACAAACAGGGTCTTGTAACTAAAATGTTTAATTGGAACCTCAGAAGTTTTATTATGCAGCACAGGACAGAGAAATTGCAAGTATAAAACATATCCCGACTCCCCATTTCTCAGCATTCCTGTCTTAGAAAAAAGCTGTAAGCAAGAGCAAAAGATTCTTCATTCCTTCAAGGCATTCCCTGAGGGCTTGCCTGCCCTAAATAATTATACAGCCTTAGAACAGTTGTCAGCCACCACAGTCAGGGCTGCTACCTCTCGCGATTTTATTGAGAACCTTGCGATAGCTGCTGCGTGTCTCAGAGCCCTGCCTTTGGAATCCTAACCCTGTAAGAGGGTCTGAGCTCATCTTGTTTAATGAATGGAAGTTTTAGGCTCCTTGTTGTTAGCAAAAGCTTGAAGATGTGAAATGAAAAAAGTCAAGCTTCCAGGTGGTGACGTCCTCCTGCCTCCTCTTATTATTTTTAGAAATCCCTGGCTTTCTAAGCCATATCTCCTAATTTCTCTTATTTTCTTCTTGTTTAAGGCACTGTTGACCATGTGGGACGAGGTTGTGTCTGTTGCTGTGTGTCTGGCCACAGTACTAGATAGCGAGTCTCACAAGAACCCTTTTTCACCTTTCTCGTACCTGTTTTGGTAGTGTGAGGATGGCAGCAGGAACAGCCGCTGTCCAGTGCTTTCCATCCAGTGTTGTCCTGGTATCCAGCTAGAACGAATGAACTGGCATTGGAATTGAGATGATCCAGCTCTGCCCTGCTCTTGAAGGAGCTCCTGTTCCTTTATTCAGTGATGTCTGTACGATTACAAATGTGACCTAAGTTTGTACAGGGACTGTTTAAATCTGTAGTAGCCAATATGGGTAACCATAATTCTATTTACCTTTATTCCGTAGGTATACCTAGGTCTGGTTAATATGGAGATATAAGTGATAAGGACTGTCAGGACTGGATGCTGAATTATTCTAATTAAAGCACGTTTGTGAATGGTTTAACTTTCCAGTTTAGAAGAGCTTCAGAAGAGGGAAAAATACCCAACAAAACATGGCCCTTGCCTTTTGGTAATTCCTAGGCCATCCCTGGTTTTTGATTCCTTATATTCCAACCCCTCCAACACGACCGTCTTGCTCAGGAAGAGAAAAACAAAAAGGCCAATGAAACAAAAAAGCCTAAATTGTTCTGCTGTTTTCTCTTACTGGGCAGCCTTATGCCTAGTGCATCTTTGAGGTTATGGAGAGAGAATGTATGCCTGAAATTTAAGTTAAACCTATCTCTCTCTTTGTATTTCCTATTTCTTCCTTACCTGCTTATCTGAGCTGGAAAATTGCTCCACTGCTACTGATAGTAGGGTTATGGACTGCTGCTTCAATTTTTTGATTCTAGGGAATTATTTTACCTGATTTTTTTTTTTCCTGGAATTTTATTCCATATGCTATTTATGCTGGAAACTAAGGCTTGTTTCCCTAGGTGAGTTCAAGTAGGTAGGCTGTGAAAGTTGGTGTAAGTTCATGTAAATTAATAAATGATATTTCTAAGCAGAGGATCTTGGGGAGGGAGGGAGGGAGTGGGCGGAGAGTGATTGTTGCTTTTATTCCTAATTCAGGAATTTGTCCTTACAGAAAAGCTTCAGGTTGAAAATTTAATTGATTCAGTTTGTTAATTCCAAGCTAAAAATGACAAATTTCTATTAGGTCATCACTTCCCCTTTCTTTGGTTGTACTGTCATCAATAGTCCAGCCTCCAAATGGACTACAGGACCTCTGACAGACTAGTGAGATATGGGTTGGAAAGGCTTCAGGATTCAGCCCTTCATGGGAACAGGGATATGCTGCCTCTGCCCATATCCTGCTCAAGCAGAGTTTCTGGCACTGCTGGGATCGATTGCATTTACACACTATTACCTTGGTGCGGTGTACATGTATGACATAGCACATGGAAGTAGAATGCCCACGGTCATAAAGACCCTGTTAAATAACAACATAATTAATCACTCCTCAGATTAGAAATTAGAACAAAGAAATATTTGTTTAGCTTTTTTTCTTGGCCCATGGCTTTCCTGACCAGAACTTAGGTGCAACCAATAGCTGGAATCTGGTCCTAAAGCCAAGTGTCTCTGTTCTGAGAATGGGGGCAAATGAGTCCTTATACAATCTTCCTTTTACTGGGGAAAAGTGTCTGGGGATGGCTGATGTAGTATCCCCGGACAGCTCACTGGAGAAGTTGTTCTGCATGTAGTGCAAATGTACTGTAAGTTTTTTCAAAATCCTTAAAGCTTGGAGTTCTTCCCATCATTGTGGGAATTTATTTGGTGCATGGGCGATTTGGATGCATCTCATTTTTCCCTTTGTTATTAAAAAAAAAAAAAAAAAAAAAAAAAAGATAGTGCACTTAGGAATGCCCCGTGTTCTATCTAGAAGAACTCAGTCACTAGCACAATATCGCAATCAACAAATAATATCAGAGCTGAAAAACAACAAAAAAACCCAGGATGAATAAAGGTGACAAGAAAGGAGGAGACAGAAGTATTAAAAAGTATTGTA